>NW_024424119.1:13798415-13888461 GCF_017311325.1 Ursus maritimus | reverse complement strand
TTTTTTTTTTTTTTTTTGAGAGAGAGACAGAGAGAGTGTGAGGGGATAGTGGGAGGTGGGCAGAGGGAGAGGGAGAGGGAGAGACTTTTAGGCAGGCTTCCTAATGCTCAAGGAACCTCATGGGGAGTGGGGGAGGAGAATCCATTTCATGACCCTGAGAAAATGACCTGAGCCAAAATCAAGAGTTGGACTCCTAATGGACTGAGCCACACAGGCGCCCCGAGTCTGTTTGTTCAAATCTAAATCCGAATACTGGTTTTCAAAGCCAAATGGAAGAATGAGTGGTAATATTTATCTATTCATTCATTCATTCAGTTCATTTCATATGTAAGCTGAGTGTCAGTGTGGCAGATTGCAGAATCACCTTCCAGAAGCACAGCTCAGTAAACCTAACGGGACAACTCCTGTTTTCGAACTTTCAGTCTCACAAGGGAAGAGGCATAAAGAGACAATAAATAGTTTTTAACTTTCAATTATTTTATAAAATTCAAAAAGATGTAAAGGAAAATGATGTTCTTACATAGAAGCTTTAAATACAAATAGTGTGGAGGGGGTGAAGCTAGCATCCTTTGTAGGGTGCCTGGGAGATACTTAATCGCAGAGATCTTTTTGGTGGTTGGGCTTATGGGTCTAGACTGAACAACAAATGCCCTGGGGGGCAGTATTCATGTGAAATTCTTTATTGCATATCTGGGAATGAGGGCAAGAGAGTGGATGTGGTCACTTCTATGTAGAGAGGACAATGAGAAGAGGACCTAAATATAGTCCTGCAGACCCTCAGCATTTGAAGGGCAGGCAGAGGAGAGCCTGTGGCAGAGTAGCCAGTGCAGTTGGAAGGACACATGGGGACGATGACACATGGGGGACAGACGTGGTGCTTGCAGGACAGGTGCAGATGATCTGTCCCAGGGACTCTGCAAACAGACGCCTTTGGTGACCTGAGCAGAATCTGTTCAGTGGAATTGATGGGGCAGAATCAGATGGGAGTAGGTGGAAGAGGAAACACAGGCACGGAACTCAGGGCCACTGTGTACACAAAGTCATTTTGGGGAAGCTTGTTTGCAAAAGGGAGGAGAGAAATGAGGTGGTACTTTGAGGGATAGGTGGGTTAACATCTCTGTGCATATATATTTTTATGTTTCTGCAACATCTTTCTGGAAATCCAGGGACCAGGACAAAGAGCCTTCAATAATAGCCTAAACTCAGATTTAAAAAATAAACAGAAATCCCTAATATGAAACATAAAGTGTCATCCCTACTCTATAGTATAGGATTTTGCATCGATTACCCATTCTGCCATTTTGTGTGTGTGATCTTGGGCAAGGCACCTAAGCCCTCTGGGTCTTTGATTCTGAAATGTCCTGGTCTCCTTCTGGACTTCACCTGCCCAAGACACCTGTGTGTGGGGACAGGTATGATGGGAGGCCTAGGACACCGCTATGGCGGCTGTGAACGTCTACAGGGAATCACTGTGCAGTGTCAGCTGGATCCTCCCCTCGTGCAGTGCTTTGCTGTCATAGGCAGGACACCACGGATGAGCAGCTGAGTAGAGAAACTGAATAAAGAGAGCCACAGCACCAGCACTGCCCGCGAGTCTACACCACACAAGCTGGTAAAGTGTCCAGGAGCATCTTGCACCAGTGTGTAGGAACTAGATGTTCTCATTCCACCAGGAGGAGACGGCACCCGTCACAGGAGCTCATCTGCTCAACATAGCAAAGTGGGCATCAGGAACTGTGAGGCTGTAAGAGGCAGCAGCAGCTGGAGACCTCGGAACGGAAGCAGCTCAGCAGCTCTGGGCTCCCCGGGGCTCTCAGCTGCACAGATGAAGTACAGACGTCAAGCGTGATCTGTTTCAGTTGCAAAGTGGTGTGTAGGCTGGCTGCTTTCTCCCGGGGCTTCTGCACTGCTGGTTCTCTGCCTCCAGCCACATTTAAAGGCCAGTTGCAGGGTGGCTGGGTGTTGGGGGAGGCAAGCAGAGCCTAAGTTTGCAAGTGCAAGAAAAGCAGAAAAGACTCACTTGGTAGACAGCAACACGCAAACCCATCCAAATTCAGGTTTTAGAAAACACTGCTGGCCAAGCAAGGTGTTTCACAAATGCCGTCATCCTCCAGGAGACAAGACCAGTGTATAACAGTTGTGAGGATCGTGATGACAAGGTTAACTGGACTGTGAATGTCTGTCATGAGGGGGTGGTGCCTGCTACGCCCAGGACAAATGGGAACTGGAGAGAGAACTTCTTCTCTGAGACTGTCCGAGACAGAGCTCTCCAGACAAACAGAACCAGTACTATATATATACACAGAGATTTAGTTTGAGGAAGTGGCCCATGAGTTTGTGGAGATGGTCAAGTCTAGTAGCTGTAGACTACTCTAGAGCTGGAGGCCCAGGGAAGAGTTGCAGTTTGAGTCTAAATGTGGTCTCCTGGCAGAAGTTCCACTACTTCCGGGAAGGTCAGGCTTTTTCTATGAAGACCTTCGGTGGAGTGGATGGGGCTCACCCCCATGACAGAGGGCAATCTGGTTTGTTCAACATCTACTAATGTAAATGTCAATCTCATCCAAAAAACAGCTTCACAGCAACATCTAGAATGTTTGACTAAATATCTGGGTATCCCAGCCATGTGACACATAAAGTTCACCATCCCAAAGGCTTCCCTCAGATTTTCAACAGCCTCTTTGATTAGTGTGGACCGTGATAGTCCTACCATGTGGTTGGGAGCTCAGGCTGGGGAGACAGAAGGCCTACATTCCAGACTGTCTGTATGACCTTGAGAAAGTTATTTCACCTCCACGTGCTCTGTTTGGTTCTTCAGAAAATGGGGATAATGAAAGAGTGTCTATCGGCCCATTCTGTTCACTGGTATGAACTACAGTGACTGACACAGTAGGCGATGAGAAGCAGCTGTTTGGTAAATGCATATTGGGGAGCAGTGCTCATCTCCCCAGCCTGTGTCAACAATAGAGGGAGGATTTGGGGGCAGGTGGAAGCTATTCCCCACCAAGAGATTCAAGGTCATAAGGACTTCCCCTTGCCCACCTGAACTTAGAGCCCCAAGAGTCCAGCTGCATGTTGGGATATGTGATGTTCCTTGTCTCTTACCATTTTCAGAGGCTGGGTGGGAGGTTTCTGGCCCTATGCTGCCTGTGTGACCCCAGCTACTCCACCCCATGACCATATAATGTTCTAGATAATGAGGGAACACAGGGAAGGACTGTTGGGTCTCAGTACTGGGCCATTGTCTTTGGTTTTCTCACTTTTAAAAATTTTGTTTATTTATTTAAAAATTTTTTTAAAAATATTTTATTTATTTGAGAGAGTGTGCGCGCGTGCAGGAGCATGGGGGGAGGGGCAAAGGGAGAGGGAGAAGCAGACTCCCCACTTAACAGGGAGCCCAAAGTGGGGCTCGATCCCAGGACCCTGAGATCATGACCTGAGCTGAAAGCAGACACTTAGCCAACTGAGCCACCCACGCACCCCTGGTTTTCTCACTTTTAAGGCCCTTGAGCTTTGTATTTTTTGTTGTATTCTTGTGTTAGTATTAACAGCGTTGGTATTAACAAGATCTTAAAATTGAGATACATTCATAAATACAGATGAAAGAATCTGAGGTGATGGTGGGTGTAGAATGCCACTGTCACCAGTCCTCCCTAACCCTGATGACCTCCAGAAAGTCAAAGCTGGCTCTCCATAGAAACTGAAGCTGACTGTTACTCTAAGCCTGAGCTCCTGGCTAACCATGAACTTCCCCAAAATGTGGCTGAGGCAGAAGACACAAATCTCCTTTCAGAAGAAAATATATATTCTGGAAATACATATCTCTACTTACAATAGAGACTACTTCAGAGAAGATGGTATGTGAAAAGCAATTTTCTCTGGTTTTATGGGAACATTTCTTTGAGAGAAATTTTGTAGGGATTGAGGGATGCTGGAAGACTGTTTGGCTGACCTGAGGAACATGCTTCCAGAGGCAGAGTTGGGGGGAGGGAGCCTCATGGATCCATGGCTGTGTATTGGAACGCTCCTCACGTCATGTAGGAGGCCATTGTCCCAGTCTTCACATAGCTGAATAATTCGGGGGCTCTCACTTGGAGCCTTGGATGACTAGGGAGAGAATGGACTGAACCACTGGAATCCAAGGGGTATGTCACCTTAGGGGAGTTGTTGAGATCCTGAGAGAGAGTGGGATCAGGGTGGGAGGGTGCCTAGTGATGAGGTGGGATCCAAAGACAATGTGGGGTCTGAATTGGAAATAGGGTCCTGTATCTGAGTGTGTTTTCAGTGTAGAAAGGAAAAGGTCAATATGGTAAGGGTAAAGATAGTCCTGACAATGTGGGATCCAGTGAAATAGCAGGCTATGTTCGAAGAAAAGAATCCAGTGCTTATATGGTAGAAAAAAGGAAAGTGGGTGGTATAGTCCAATCAGGGGGCGGAGGCCTGAGTAAGGACACCAGAGTGAATCATGACTTAGTGGATCTCAAAGACGACATTGAGAAACATCTTCCTGGCACCATGAACAACACCATGTCTGCTTCCTTGGCTGCTCGTTTTTAAAAATTTTTTAAAAGATTTTATTATTTCTTCAAGAGAGAGAAAGAAAGCGAGAGAGTGCATGAGCAGGGGGAGGGGCAGAGGGAGAGGGAGAAGCAGACTTCCTGCTGAGCAAGGAGCCCCATGCAGGGCTTGATCCCAGGACCCTGGGATCATGATCCAATCTGAAGGCAGACGTTTAACTGACTGAGCCACCCAGGCGGCCCTGCCTTGTCTGCTCTAACTCACTCCTCAGAAAAAGGATCTTGGTGGAACTGCTCTGGAAAGCCACCTGCCAAAGGAAACTCGTGCAGGAACCTGCAAGAGACAGGATACAGAGTACTTTTAAAGGCAGAATGGGAAGAGGCAGGCTTGACAGAGGTCACATTTTGCCACATTCTGACCTCATGATATTCTTTTTATCCCACTGTATGGCTTGATTTCACAACCATTTATGACTTGCCTCTAATGTCAACCCCAGGCTGCATGTGGAGCCTGGCATTCCACAGTCAACCTAGGAAGAAGGATGTCTGAAATAACAGGACTAACAGGAAAGATCAATCCCCTTTTCTTAAGAGAAAATAGGTCTGGTGCCATGTTAATGCCTTGGCCGTGAGCTCCCAACAGAGAATATAGGACCCTGGGTCACATAGGGTGAAGGTAGTATCTTGTAGGAAGCTGAGTAGAATGTTGCATTGGGCATAAACTCTTGCAAGATTAGATTGTGAATGCCCAGGGATTAGGATGCAAAGTCGAAAGTTCAATGACAATTATAGTAAGCTTCACTTATGGTTAGGGCTATGTCATCTTAACACTCTTTCCAACACATGGTCCCAAGTGATCAACACAACAGCCCCACGAGATTTGCAGGCCAGTACTCTTTCCAAAGAGGAGTCTGATGCGTAGGGAAGTTAATTTGGAATATGTCCAAAGGACTGAGACATTTGCCCCCCCCTCCCAAACCAACAGTCCTTCCACTACATCTCACACCACCACCTAGTGGGCAAGACCCATGGCCCAATTCAATCACTCTTCCATTCCAATGGGTGAGTACAAAGATCAGGATCAGGCCTTGTTCCCAAAGGGCGGGCCTACCAGGTCATTAATTTCTTTTTTTTTTTTTTAAGATTTTATTTATTTATTCGACAGAGATAGAGACAGCCAGCGAGAGAGGGAACACAAGCAGAGGGAGTGGGAGAGGAAGAAGCAGGCTCATAGAGGAGGAGCCTGATGTGGGGCTCCATCCCAGAACGCCGGGATCACGCCCTGAGCCGAAGGCAGATGCTTAACCGCTGTGCCACCCAGGCGCCCCCCAGGTCATTAATTTCTGAGAAGGACAGGTTCTGGGAACTGATCTCCCCAAGCCCTCACTGAAAAGATATATGAAGTCTAATCGACAGAGAGCCTGGCTTTCAAGAGTAGAACATTACCTTTAAGCCTCCAGCTTTTTCTTTCTGCCTCTATGTTGATGCTGAAAGACAAGGAAAAATGATATCTAAGACAATCTCCCTTTCCTCTGTCTACAAAAGCAGCAGCCAGTCATGATTAGTGAATAATGTGAGTCTACACTGACTTGAGACCCATCTTTTAAGTTATTCATTTTTTAAGTGGTTAGCAATATTTTCTACTGATTCTTCTCTGAAAACTCAAGGAATAGTTTTCTGCGTGTGGTCCTTTTAGCATTTTTCATGCACGAGTCCTGCTGAGGAAAGGCGCACAATGTCAGGTCTTCGGGATCACATGTTCTCCATTTGATAGGATTCTACTCTGAGGCCATATTGAGTAGCATCTGCTGGGAGACTTTCAGGGGCCCACCACGGCTCTCCTCACTACCGTGTTGGAGCTGACACAATAAAGAGGTCTGGCCCAGAGACCCCTGAGATGAGAAGGTGTCTGATGAACAAAGGTTGACAGACCTGTTTTCCTCAGGAACACCCCACCACACCCACTTATTGAAAACATCTTACCTCCCTTATTCATTTCTGAGGGACACTGTAACTAATATTGAATTACTCCTCACCATAGAACTTTCTTACCGATTCACTAAAAATGACAAAAAATTAGTATCTCTAAAAAATATATCATCAGAAGCTAAGGAATAGAGGATTCATAGAGTTGAAACGAGGAAGACACCAGGGAAACCCAAGAACAGTAGTGTCTCTGCCTGGAGAGTCAACTAATTCCCCCAGGGGCACTAAAGTGGAAATAAAGAGAAACAAACATTTCAAATAAAACTAAACCCTGCCCTGAGGTTCATTCCAAACGTCCTCACTTCATGGTGCTTTTCCTGTTAAATCAGCTCCCTCAATTCTGTCAACTCACTTTCCACTAGAGTTCCTGAATTAAGTACCTTTGTATAACCTGACTCTTCTACCCACTTCTTCCTTCCTTCCTCCTCTGCTCACATCTCCCCCACGTTTTCCATTACCGACCCACACCACTCGCCACGATCCAGAACAGCTCTGTCTTTCTAATAATTGAGAGCTACACCCTTCTAGTATATGATCACTTAGTCTCTGGACCTTCTAGGTTTTCACAGCGCTCTGGCTGTGAATCTAGACTTCATCATTGACTGAACAGGGGAACTTTTTTTTTTTAAGAGGTTGCCTAGATTCTATGCCAGATGAATTACAACAGACACTTTGCGGAGGCTGAGGAGAGCATAACTATTTTAGAATAATTTTATTTTGAGATAATTTTCAAACACAGAAAAGTTCAAAGAATAGGAGAAAAAATTCACGCACTCCCATCACTCACAGACCCCCCTCCATATGCCAACTGTCCTTCCCAATTCCTTTATATTCAAAGAATTTAATCCATGACTTTCACCCAGTACTTATGTAGTTCTTTTTCCTTTTAATTGGAAACTATTCTTCAGACTTTCCTTAACTTTGACGGCCTTGACAATTTTAGAAAATGTAGGGCAATGACACTGAAGAGAGAAAATGTTTTCAACTCTTAACACTCTGAGATAAATGAGCCATTAAAAAATAGTAAAAATAGTAAAAGCAAGTGTATATGGGAACAGAGTTTGCCTTTTGCCTCGAGCTCCAATAATTCTCAGTCGTGCGTTGGGCATATTACCCAGTCATTCCACTGCAGGATTTCGATATTTTTGAGATCGTGTCCAGATTATGTAGATGTCTATCCCCCCTTCCCTGAATTCGTGTCTTTCTCCCCAGAAACAAGCCTGGGTCTGCAAACATACCCCAAGCAGCCCTCTCCCAGTTCAGGCCGTGCATCCAGAGGAAACGCACCCTTTGTACATCGCTCTGGCTAAAACACTGCGCGACGAAGGAGAGGACCCACGCAGGGGCCGACCCAGAACACGCAAAGCTTCCCCTCGCCGGTCAGGCCCTACAGGGGAGAGTTTGCTCTCAGTCCCCGCGGCGCCACGCCTTCCCGGACCCGGCGACTCCTCACCCGGGCCGGGCCCTGCTGCTTGCGAAGCTGCGGTTCTCGGGGGACGAGCTGCTGGCGCGCCGGGAGTGCCCTCTACGTTGAGTTCGCGCGCCCCCTTCTGGCCGTCGGGGTGCAGCGAGGGAGCCTTGCGTGCGCCGTTGAGTGCTGGCCGCGCGTGTTTCCCTGTGGTCCGCTCGATCACAGAACTCAGCGGCATAATCTGTTCGCTGATGGTGCTGGCGATGCTTTGGTCTAGCCCCTCCGGATCTGACGGCCGTGAAAAACAAGAAATCACGCTTTTGAGAAAATGATAGCTTCTCAGGCACGCCAGAATAACAGAACCTCCTTTCATTTTTTTCCCCACCACAAAATAGGTATCAACATCCTGAAGACACAAGCCACCTGTTCCTGGCATCGGATTCTCAGCCTGTCCCACAGAGACTACAATACGGATCTTCACGCTGCTTACGCGGAAGACTAGAGCACAGCTTGGAGTAAGAGCTGCTGGTTGGATTACTCCCGAGGCAGTCTGGAACAACAGGGGTAGAAAAAGAAAGTAGAAAATCTTCGGGTTTGTCCTTACTTGGAGATTTTATCTAAAAGTACTTTCAGGGAATCAGCAGCTTCCTAAAGAAGAAGGAATAGAGCTGTTGCGCCTTGGAAGTTGTCAGAGCGATGGCTGAAATATGCTTTTCCTTATTTAATAAATTCCAAAGAAAATCAGGAAAAAAATTATTTGCATGACTCTCTAATCACTGTATTATTGTTTGTCAAATCAAAGAAAGCAATCTGCACTGTATTTTCTGTGCCAGCTGTCAAATGTCTGAAGTTAAAACTTTATGTTTAAATTATAGTCTTCAGAAAATGTTCAGAAAAATAAGCGATCTGTTTCTTAGATAAATAACCTGTGATAATACAATTTTCATTTATCTTTTCAAATTTTTGGAGGACATTTGTCGACCCTAGAATCTGAAATATAACTAATCCTGGAAAACTTCTCCATTATTTTATTTTGTTACAGACTTCTTATCTGTTAAGGTCATGTTAGCTGCTCAAACAGATAAACATGGAAATGTCAGTATTTTGAACATAATACAAGTTGATCTTCTCTTCGTGGGGTACTTCAATGCAAGTATTCCTGAACAAATGACTCTTCTGGTAGGTTCCCCCTCAAACAGTGATTCAGGGATCCAGTTACCTTCTATTTAGTGCCTTTGCCATCATCAATAGGTGACTTTAAATACGGCTGTGGTGCTTGGGTTTCTCCCACTCAGTTGTAAAAGAAGAAAGCTTGGTTGATCCCATGGGCATGTTTTCATGGGCCAGACCTGAGCAGACCAAACATAACTTGCAGCCACATTCCATTGGCCAGGATTCCTCCGCATGGCCACATCTACTGTAAAAAAGACTGGGAGAGCGAGTCTAATTTTGTGACCAGTGGGGAAAAGATGCAAGTTTAAGGAATAAGACCACTATTAATTTTTAAACTATGTACACTAATTCTGTTTTTAGGAGAAACAGCCAATTTTCTTGCTGACCACAAATCCGAGTCCACAAATGAAAACCAGGCAAGGGACCCAACAGGAGAAGGCATGGGTGTTCACATTATTGGCCCTTGAAATGGGAGATTTGCATGGATTCCCTAGGGCATCGGTTAAAGTTGAAATACACCACTTCTGGATCGCAAGTTCATTTGGCGTCCCTCTTACAAATCAGTCTCCAGTCAAGGTTTCTTTTGGCTTGAGGCCATGCTGATCACCCCACAGTCCTCCTATACCAGTCCACCTCTCAGCAAACCTCCGGCAGAATACTTTGGCATTTTTAAAAAAAGATTTTATCTATTTATTCATTTGGGGGGGTTGGGAGGGGAGAGGGGAGGTGGGTAGAAGGAAAGAGAGACGCAGACTCCCCGCTGGCTGGGGAGCCCTGGGGAGCCCGACACGGGGCTTGATCCCAGGATTCTGAAATCATGACCTGAGTGGAAGGCAGACGCTTAATTGACCGAGCCACCCAGGGGCCCCTACGTTTGACATGCAATTAACTGCTTGGAAGCTTTAGGCTGGGAGATCTTACCCAATCACCTCTGCTCCCTGGGCAATGTACGTAGGGTAGAAGGAATCGGTCAGGATGTACTAGCCCCCTCGCTCCTTGTGGTGCTTCAACTTGAAAATATCCTCTTTAGGCAGCAAGAGCAGCCCACACTGCAGAGCTCTCCATGTCCCCAGAAATCTGGGTGCACATTTAGCAATGTTCTGGGAAAAGGTTGACTATGCAAACCCAGACAATCACCCTCAGAACCCAAGAAATGTGCCAAGTAGGGCTAACTGCATAGGGAATGAATGGTAACATGCTTGCTCTTCCTCTTTCTTTTTTTTTAGAAGATCTGTTCATTGTCAACAAGGCAGCATAACACAATTAGACTGGGTGGAATTTTCAGTTAGACTGTCTTGGGTTTGAATCTTCATCACTTGGTAACGGTGTGGCCTCGGATAAGTTATTGAATGTTTCTAAAGTTCACTGTCCTTATGGGAAAGTGTGAACAATAAAAATGATAAGCCTACATTATTATAGAAGAGTTGATATCATACACATTATGATCAGATAAATTTACAATCAGATGAAAAATGAAAATAAGAATTTGGAACCTTTGAGGAGCCATGTTGGCGTCACCAGTGTTCCTGCTTTGGTCCTCCAAAGGACCGGGGCTTTAGGAACTAGACAAGGTTGATGGTGACTTTTGCCAGTATTCTTACCCACAGGGCTGTGAATGTGTTCTTTAGTTTCCAAACTTCATCAATCTATCCTGATCCCATAAAACAGGACCAATGAGATCTGAGAGACAACTGTGTGCCAGGCACGTAGAAACCCTCACTACCACCCTGGGTAGGAGTTGTTCCTGATGAGAAAATTCAGACTTAGGGTAAATAATTTTCCTGATAGCTCAAATGGTTCAAAATAGTCCCTGAAATCGAATCCAGGTCATTCTGACTTTAAAACTAGCATAATCTTGCCCCTTTTTCCATGATGGAAAACACAATTACAAGCCAATCTCCCATACTGTATGACACGGGCAGCATCTCTCAATACAGGCATCTTGTTCAACATGAGCCACGGCCTCGGAGTCACTAGGGGGACTTATCTGAAGTTTAGAACTACTGATGATCCTTGACATGGATGTTCTCGGGCTTGGTTCTTCCAGCTTAACATCAATGATCAGTACATTCCAGGTGTGACAAAATGAAGGCCTAATGATGTTTCAGCTCTTGATGTCTCTAAGAAGGTCAAAGGCATCATCACTGCACGGTCTTCCGAGCTAGATGTGTCACCGCGTTCCTGCTTTGCACCTCCCTTATGCAAGTCCCATCTGAAAACAGAAGCCTGACAACATCCTTCAATGAATCTGAACACATGTTGGAAGAACTGTGGAAGAAAGGGCATGTTATTCATTCATCATACTCCCCTCATTCCAGCCTTAGAGATACAAATTCTTAGCTTAGGCTAGACGAAGACGGCCATCTCAGTAGAGCGTTAGGTGGCACCTTTCCATGTGAGGATCCTTTGGGGGAAGTACGTTCAGCTGCCACGTCGAGAACATCAGCAAACCGTGGTGTTGGCGCGTCAGCCCACTGGATTCCCATCTCTAGTACCGAATCATAAAGCCCACTCATCCTTGGGCAGAATTTTGCAAAGTTTTCTCTCATCCAGAAGCTCATTGGAGCTGCTACGAGGAATGGTTTTCAGATCAAAGGTGGGAAGTGGTATCTTCAAGGACACCCATCCACGCTGTGGCAAGTGGCAGAGATGGGACTCACAGCCAGTTCCACAACCAGGGTCCTTTTTGTTGTATTGAATCTGTCTAAGTCTACACCTTGTCACCGGTCATGCAAGACCGATGAAGACCCTCCACACTAATATGGCTTTAGAAGAAACTTTTAATTTTCAGTGCATTTCCCTTTTAAAAGTGAGTAACCTCATTGATGCTTACCCTATCAGATTGGTATGGAAAAGAAGAGAGTTCAGCAAGATCAGAAAGCGAGAAAGAGAAACAAAAATGTATCTGGCCATTTATGTGCCATCTACAAGGTACATAATATATTACCTTATTGAATTGCCTGTCAATTTGCTGAAACAGTAATGCTATCGAGTCCAACTGAATAAAGCAGAACCCCAAGAGATGAAGTGACCCGTCCAGTGCACAGCAAGGGGTTGGTAGAGCCGGGACTTGAGTCCGGGTGTGCTGATGGAGACTCTTACACCTGGCAAAACTGAGTGAATGTCATGCTTCCCCGCCCCCCCAGATGGCTGTGGCAATCAGGGTAGTCAAGCCCCCACCAGTCACCCCTCCTGGAGCCCTGAATTCACAGAGAGCCTCTGCCTTGTTCCCCCTGAGCCTCACCCCCCCCCACAATTCTCCTCATTCTCACACCACCACCCCCAATTCTCATTCTCCTACAGCATTTTTCTAGGTTATAAGCAAATCTTCTGTCACCAGCATGAATACATTCAAGACCCCAAGGGATCCCCCTCAGTTATACTGAGATATAATTGGCATGTAACTTTGTTTTAGTTTAAAGTGTATGACGTCATGGTTTGATGTATGTATATATTGTGAAAGGATTACTAAATTTAGTTAACTTCCACCACCTCATATGGTCATGATTTTTTTCTTTTGATGGGGACTTTTAAGATCTACTCTCTAAGCAACTTTCAAATATATGCTACAGTACTGTTCACTTTAGTCGTCACGCTGTGCATTACATCGCCAGTACTGACTTCTCTTATAATTAGAAGTTTGTGCCTTTTGGTCACCTTCACCCATTGCCCATCCCCCCACCTCTGGCATCCACCAATCTGTTGCACACTTTCAGGCCCTTCATCTGTATTTACTCATTTCCTACACTAATCCTTGAAAAAAATGCCATTATCGTCCCTCATATTAAAGACGAGGAAACTAGAGAACATAGTGCCACTAGTAGTGGATAGCAGGGCTGGGATTCAATCCTCAAACTCGGGCTCCAGAAACGCCTTCCTTAACCGCTAAAATAGATACTGTGCGAACTAGCAAGGTGAGCTGGGGCACAGTCCAAAACAGTAAAATGAGATGTGTACAATAACCACTGACTTCCACGTGGCACTTTGTACATGTCTCACACCTACTCTTCCAGTGTTCGTTCCCTCACGTGCGGCTCAGAGCACGATGGGGAAGTGTGAGCTTTTGAGATGGCAAGGTTATTACCCAAGAGCCACAGCTGGTGAGGAGGAGGCAGAAGTGATCCCAGGACAGATTAGGGCCTGTTGTTTTCTTATCCACTTCACAGAGGACAGCAGTAAATAGAGGCCAGGATTAAGTGTGTAATGGTCCCCTACCTTGAGTGAGCCCAGCTGGGTGTGTTGCACGTGCTTGGTGTTCCAGTCAGAAGAAGTTCTAGACGTGCCTTGTCTCTGTATTGAATGTTTAGATGCAACATGGCACGACACCTCAGAATTCTTGGGGTCTTAAAGAAAGACAAATCCTGGGACAACGGGGGGGCTCAGTTGGTTAAGTGTCCAACTCTTGATTTCGGCTCAGATCATGAGCTCAGGGCCATGAGATCGAGCCCCGAGTTGGGCTCCTCTCTCAGTGCAGAGTCTGCTGGAGATTCCCTTTCTTCTTCTCCAGCTGCCCCTCCCCCCAACTGGCAAGCTCTAAATAAATAAATAAATAAATAAATAAATAAATAAATAAAATCTTAAAAAAAAAGACAAATACCATGTGATCTCACTTGTATGTAGAATCTAAAAAGACTGAACACTATTGAAAGTGACTGTTCATCCCCAGTCTTGGAATCTCGCTTCCAGGAAGTTTTTTTCTAAATATCTGTGACTAGGGTTCATCTCCAGCTACTGACAATGCCCAATGTAGAATTTCTATGAGAAGCAGTCAGAACCATCCTCCAGGAATAACAGACAGGAAACACTCAGCTTTTGGTGAAGCAACACGATATCCCCGTTGTCCAGACCATGGTCTGAGTCAGCTCACAACCCAGAAAGAAAGATGGGGCTAAGGGCGCCTGGGTGGCTCAGTCGTTAAGCATCTGCCTTTGGCTCAGGGCGTGATCCCGGCGTTCTGGGATCGAGCCCCACGTCAGGCTCCTCCGCTGGGAGCCTGCTTCTTCCTCTCCCACTCCCCCTGCCTGTGTTCCCTCTCTCGCTGGCTGTCTCTCTCAGTCAAATAAATAAAATCTTAAAAAAAAAAAAAAGATGGGGCTAGAGAATGGATCTACTTTAAATTCTTTTTTTTAAAAAAGTTTTCTGTCAAATATTTTTGGACAGATTTATATAAACCCTTTACCAAAGAAGTATGCAAGTGACAAACACAAGTATGAAGAGATGCTCAACACCATTAGTCATGTGGAAAATGCCATTTTCCTCACCTCCACACACTGATGGAAATAGTTAAAATGAAAAAGACCGACCATACTGAGTGTTGGGGAGGATGTGGGGCAAGTGGAGCTCTCCTTCATTGGTCGTGGGAAAGTAAAATGGTACAACCGTTTTGGAAGACAACATATACTTCCATATGATTAAGCCATTCCATTCCTAGACATTTACCTCAGAAAAATGAAAACCAGAGATAGACCAAAATTGTACTTTGTTTCCTTTAATTTCTTTCATCTCCCCTGTTCACTATCCTGTAGGAAAAACAAGCAAGCGAGCAGACAAAAAACAAATAACAATGTTTTTTGGAATAAAAACGTATTTAAGAAAATTAAAAAACACAGTGGCCAAGTGTATGGTATAAAATAAGTGCTCAAAGATTGTCAGACAAAGGACTGGTCTGCTATACAGTATAATTTCTCATTTCTTCGCCAACGTATGTCATCACTCTGGCTCCGATTGATAAAGATTGGCTCTTCCCCATTTTGTCATATCGGCACTACTTGGAGGTCTTTTGAGGATTAATGCTTGTCTCTCCCTTCTCTTTTTGAATTTTGAATGTACAGATTCAAGCTCTAAATGGATGCACCAGGAGAGGAGAATAGAGCTGGAGGTTACAGGTAGATCTCTACAAAGTCTAATTATTGGTCAAATACATACCTGCAGGGGAAAAAAGAAAAAATTTACTTAATGAAAAGAAAATGTGTGCATGGTGTTGTGTAAAGAAAATTGCCCAAGCAGATCCAGGTTATTAGATTTATTATTATTATTATTATTATTATCATTATTTAGATTTCTTATGTTAACAAACTTCTGTGGGTCTCAGGTGATCTTTTTTTTTACTCAGAAGATTTGTCTACATGATGTTGGTCACGTTTGCGAAGATAGGAGGTGTGGTCCAATTCCTTTCTGAAGTCGTTTCTCTATCTGGGATCCTATGGGAAAGGTCTAAAAGAAATACGTTTTGGGGTAGGCGGAGGGTACCCCTCTGCTACGATTTGCTCTTCAGCTCCCCGGAAAAGGAAACTCCAACTATGGTTAGACCAACCACAGGATAAAGGACACCTGTAAGGTAGAGCCTTAAAAGGCTCCACATCCTTTGAGACCTTCATTGCTCACCTGAGCCAGCTGGAGCCCTAATGGACTCACCTTGAATCTCAGTCCCCCCTTCTCGTGCCTTATGTCTATCCCCTGCTTTGAACTGTTTCCACGTCCATCTGATTTCTGTCCCACTGCTTCCTACCTGACTGCTTTCATGCGACCTCCCCCTCAAGCCTGACGGGCAGCTAGAAGGTCACTTCTCAGTGACTCCAGGAGTCCCAGCTCATGGTCTTCCTCCTTGAGCACCTCACAGAGACCCAGAGATCAGCCATCTTGGTCCTGGACGGGAATCCCAGGTCCAGCTTGCTTGAAAGGGGTAGCAGAAACTTAGCCCCAAGAGATGCAAATAAAATTCAGCTTTTTATGGTCCAAACACTTAGAATGATCCCCGATTATTCCAGGAAGGTTGTCGAACCTGGCTGGAAAAAGTTACTTTTCTCACCTCATCATAAACGAATCACCTCACTGAATCTTCCTCCACACCGAATTTTCTTCTGGCTCAAAAAACTTTGGTGTTCATTCTGTCCTTTGCTAACCACCCTAATTGTCAGCACGCTCTGGCTGCCACTCCCAGCCCTGACAGGGCAGCCTTATCACCTGGGCCACACAGGCAGGGCTCATTGTCCTGTGATCACGACCTAGCTCGTGGGATTCCACCTGGAGAAAATGTCCAGTGAGCATATGCTTTTAATGAACGTTTTCCATGAAAGAAATTACCGATGGGTTATTGATGGGGGAGGTGGGTGAGCAAATTTGCATAACAGAACTCAAGGGCTTTTAGAGAAAACAGGAACCCAAAGCCCAACTCCATTCATCCCAAGATTCAGTTATTAAAACTTGATAATTGTCTCGGTGTGGTGCTTGATACAACACAAGTCAGCGCAAAGATATCAGAAATACTTACAAACAAAGTGCTAATGAAATATAAATGTCTCTTTTTTGGTTTAAATTGGACTATTTATACACTATGGCAATTATATGTATAAACTTACTTTGGAGTAAGAAGATGACTATGTAGGCCTAAGAACATTTCCCATTACTAGGGTCACTATTATGAATTAGAATTTATTTTGTTCCACTTATACACTTGTTTCTTTCTTTTTTTTTTTTTTTTTTTTATTTTTTTTTTTTTTTTTTACACGGTAGAGAGAGGAAGAAGCAGGCCTCCAGCAGTGGAGCCCGACATGGGGCTCGATCCCAGAACGCCGGGATCACGCCCTGAGCCGAAGGCAGATGCTTAATGACTGCGCCACCCAGGCGCCCCTGTTTCTTTGTTTTTAAATGGGCAGAACATCAAAAATGTTCTTTCTTTTATTTCTAATGTCCTGCCTTCTTCCCACTGAAGATCCTGGAAGGGAGACCCAGCCTCTGAGCCAGTAATTGCCAGTAGATGGCAGTATAACACCAGACTTCCGTACCTTTAGCTAAGGAAAGCGTGGCCCACTAGTCAAAACAAGACTGGGAAGGAAAGCGAGGGCCTGGAGAACGGAGAAGGAATGTTGCCTAAAATCTTTATTCTCTCTTTGTTGTAGCTTGATCGAGCATTAGATAGTAAAACACCAAAGAGAGGCCACTGAAGGCCTACAGTAACAGATGGAGAGCATGGAGAGAAGGAAGCCCCGTGGTTTATACTCTACATGCAGACTAACTTGATTCATCTGCCTTTTTGGTAAAAGGTTGGAGGGAGTCTTCGAAAAGGGGTAGCACTCATATAGATCTTTCATTTGTTTCCTTGGTTGTGCGTGTACCTTACCGCGGCTTCAATATGAATCTTGAAAAACGTGTCAGAAATATAATGACTAATAATGGCAATAGTATCATTCTCATTCAAAGATTTTGCGTTCCAGGATGAGAACTTCTTCAAAGCCAATTTAGAAAGTAACAAGAATTTCAAAGTCATTGCCTTACAGTCATATGTTTCATCTTAACATTGTTTAAGGCAAGTTGATTACCCCCTGGCTGACCACAGGACTCCTAAGAACTTCCAGGGATTACATTTGGAGTACAGGTCCTTATTTCACATACCACATCCGACTTACTGCCATTGGAAGAGCATTCAAAATTAAATATCTTTGTTTTCTAAAATAAGAAGTCGGGGCACCTGGGTGGCTACGTTGGTTAAGCAGCCAACTCTTGGTCTGGGCTCAGGTCGTGATCTCAGTGTCGTGAGATGGAGCCCTGCGTGGGGTCCGTGCTCAGCGTGGAGTCCGCTTGTCCCTCTCCCTCTGCCCCCCCCCACTCGCGCTCTCTCTCAAATAAATAAGTAAATAAATAAGTTCTTTAATATCAAATAAAATAAAGAAGTAAATTTCTATTCACTAACTTTTTAGACCTCATCTGTTTCTATATGAACATAAACTCACATGCGTATCTAGTATACGTGGTCCCTTATGCACAATCGTTAATGCTGACTTCAAGCCACAGTGCTAGTAAGAACTGGGACTAAATAATAAAATCAGTTAAAAGTAATTTTCTATTAAAATTTAAAACTTTATTTCTAAAGTATTGTACAATTTTTCACTCAAAAATTAGGAGAAAATTTAAATTGCTTTAAAAAATATATTATCTTTGATAATAAGTGGGCAGCTGGAGGGAGTATGATAAGTGTCAAAAAAAATAAAAGTAATATAGAAAGTAAAACATAAATCAATACATTTGAGAACCAAACACATATGGTTAAGATTATAAGTATAAACTGCTTAAGCTTCCTTATTAAAAGAAAAAACTCTCTATTGGTTTAAAGCACTTTGCATAGGGAGATAAGCCAAAAATCAAATAATACTACATATATAATACTAAAACAGCACAAGAAAAGATGGGCAAAGGTAGAGCAAGAAAATACAATGAAGGAAAGTAATTAGAGGTGGCAATATTAATACGAATGAGATATTGAAAATGATTAACAATACTGATATCTGTGAGAATTGAATGAGTTAAATTTGGGAAAGAGGGTCAACATACATAGGACACAAATAGAATCTGTAATTAAATTATAGAAGGCATGGAACTAAAATTCAAATAATATAAAACATTGCAAAAATGCTTAGCGACATATAGAAATATGAATAGAAACAGGATGGTAGCATTGCAATTTTAGCACAATGTCTATAAAATAATTACAGAAAAATAATGACGGAAAGAATTGGAAATTATGATTTAAGAGAGTAAATTAGTGGTTAAGACTCCAGGGCACTAAAATTTCTTTCAAATATTTATAAATCATTCACAAAAATCATTGTATATTAAACTACAAAGAAAATATCAAAAATCCTTTCAGAGCAAAAATGCTGTAAAGTTGTATGCTCAGATCACAACGTCTGAAATCAATTTAAAAATAATTTTTAAACAAATCAATTAGATATTTAAAATCATACCGATAAATTATAGTCAAGTCAGAGAGAAAGAAATGAGAAATTTAGTAATGGAAATGAAAGCACTATTAAAATTTGCAGAAGCAGTCACAGTTACACACTGGGATAAACTCACACCTTTACCAAACATATGAAATGAAAATAGACCTGCCTCACTAATTAAAGTCAATAAAAGATTCTAAATAATATTAATACACTGTATAAATAATAAAAGCTAATGTTTATTGAATTTTCACTCTGCAGCAGTGACTGTGCTAGACACTTTACAGGAACATTTTTATCTTTTCAACAATCCTACCATGCCCTTAAACAATACCTTATTTTCTACTGCATATCCATAGATGATAATATTTTTTGAGCACCTACTGTGTGTAAGAGCAGCAGATAATAGAAGCTATTAAGCAGCAGAACTATGATTCAAACTTAGTACTTTTTCCCAATTCCATAGGCTTTCCACTGTGACAGAACTCAAAATCACATGAATAATCCAGTTCATCATGATTAAGAGAGTATCATAGAAATATAAAGATGATTTTATACGAGAAAATATATTTATATAATGCATTATTTATCACACCAGAACTTGTTAAGTGGTAGTTTCTTAAGGATTAGTTGCAATGTGGAGTCTAAAACTAAAACAACAAACTTTTAAAATTCTATTACAAAATTCTATTGTCAAGTTCACAAGGTAGGTTTTCCAAAATTTAAATTTTCTACCAAAAGCTCAAACGTTATCGTTGGCACCTCATGTTTTTCTTTGAGTTACAAGTTCACTTTGTAAGTATCTTGAGAAAATGTTTGTCAAATGCCCAAGTCTGAGTAACCATAGTTTGTCTGTCATTCTTTCAAGCAAGAACGGATTCCGTGAAGAGTGGCTAGTTTAGCTCACAACTCAAATAATCATAGAAATGCTTTTCCTCAAAACAATCACCATGCAGCCAAAGTGCCTGTCGCACGGAACACTAAAAGACTATCACAGAGACTATTAAAAAGATGTGTACTCAGAGTTAATAATATTACTACTCTTTCTAGTTCATCAAGGGCATTATTAAGTGAAACTGGTTTTCCTTTTACTTTAAGTATATTACAGTAAAAAATATAACTGCTGGTACATTTTGGTGCCACTACCCTGATTGACACTTGGGCACCAGGAGATTTACCCACCATCATTTCTGCACCATCAGCGCAAGCTGTTAATGTGGTGAAAAAAGCAAATAACGTCTTGATATTGTTATAAAAGTAATTTTGATGTCATGGATCCCCTTAAAGACATGATGTCATGTCTTGGGGACTCCTAGGGGCCCACAGACCACACTTTGAGAACTGCTAGTCTGATGAATTTCCCTGCATCTGCTCTGGTCAGGCTACTCGCTTATTTTAAATCCTAAAGTAACTTTCCTTGACTCCTAAGATAAAGTCTAACACTTCTAAGATAGTCTGTGGTTGGACTTCTTTTCATTGCAGGCCATGCTTTTCATCTGTCAGTACAGTGCCTCTACTCTGGTCTTTTTCACTCTTTCAAATGGACCACGCCCCTTCCTGCTACAGGGCCACCCCCTCCCTATGCAGTTGTTTTTGACCCTGGGAAATGTTGCCGTCCATGTGATACTTAACAAACTCCTACTCCTTTTTCCGGTCTCCTACTTCATAGTACTTCCCTGAGGAAAACTGCAAGTACTCTGAGTGAGCTACCCATGAAACTCACTGCCATAGCATCTTTTACTTCTGTGTGGCCCAAGTCCCAAATGTAAATACCTAATTCTATTTTAACTACTTCTTTAATGGCTATGTCTTTTGCTCCAACGTCCTCCAGTGAAACTACACATCTCGTACTCAAGACTCTATCCCCAAGGCCAATAAATGAACAAAGGAAGTGTACCACATATGTTTATACTTCGTTTGCAGAATTAGGACTTTGGAGAAGGTCTATAAAAAAAGAAGAGAAACGTCTTAAATTTAATAAGTAAAAAACCAACATTTTTATTAAAGCCCTGAGACAGGTCACAGCTAGTGGAGGTCTTGGGTTGCGAAATCATCACCAGGGCTATCGGTAAAAAAAGTACTAAAGTACTTGGTAAGCGGCTGGTAAGTTCCAAGAAGACCTTCGGATGGAGATGGTGAGCTTTTGTCCAGCTTCTCTGAAAATCTTCTGTCTATGGGTCTCTTAGGGATTGAGTGAGAAGTTGTCATTTTCTTAATTTCCCTCAGAACTTTGTACTGCCCCATTTTGGGCTTTACTTTCTCATCAAGCCTTCTGGAAAGTTGTCATTTGTTTCAACTCTTTCTGTAATCCTACAATTGAAGTAAAATTCACTCACTAAAAAATTAGAAACCCTAATTCAATGGAATGCTTATCATCTTAATAAAAACCAGCTTTGAACTAACAGTAAAGCTCTCTGGATCTTTTTTCCTCATGCTAATAAACAACTTTTAGGGAAGGTTTACTAGGATTCCTTTTAAAATCTTCTTTATTCCCCTTCCAGATGGCTCTCTTGGAAGTGTTGATCAGGTGTGAAAGATAACCTGATTTGTAAATACATGGCTTTCACCTTATTCTCTGGGGCAAAACATTTAATTTGTCAAATTTTGTTATTTACTCTGCTTCATAGAGAAAATTACTGAACATTTACTATGTGCCAATTATTACACTGAGCTCAGGCTATACCAAGATCCTTAAACCTCTAATCTTGCCCACAAGAAGAGTAATGTGCAACCTCTACTACCGTACGGTGTTCAAGTTGTCAGAACGTGTGTTTGCTGCCTTGTGGCTGCCTCTTTGCCTTAGCCCAGACCATTGTCTTAGTTCTGGCGAAGTAATGGTTAGACCACCCTTGCTTTTCTTTGCTGTTGTTACATGATTATAAAATTGTTGCCTTTTCTTTGTCATGGTCTTTTCTCTTTGTAAAAGTGGTCCTAACGCTCCCCACAATCTTTTCTATTTCCACTTCGAGGTTTCTTGCAAAACAAGGAAGGGAAAACGTAAGAGAAAAGAAGAGAGAACATTTCCTGTATGATTTTCAAGACATCAGAACTTGCCTCTCTCTTTTTCCCATTCCTAGAGAGTAGAAGGAAGCAGTTATAAAAACGTAATGCACAAAAGGCAAATGGAAAGTAGATGCTGAAAATGAAAGGAAAAAAAAGTGACATCTTCTCTGTCCCAATGACGAAATGTTACTTACACTACACAAGGGATCAGGGGCTCTACAGAGTGGCAGATTCAAACCAGCCGCAGCCGGTGTGAGACAAGACCCCAGGGAGGGCAGCTGGACCTTTAAGGCAGACTATTACCTAAAAGGCTGGCTGGTTTTCCTCTTTGCTGAATCAGAGAACCCATCTATCTAGATAAGTTTACTTTTTTTCACAGAGAAGATCAGATTCTGAGGACTTAGTCATACCAACTCACACTCAAAAGAGACTGGATTATAGATCGGATGGCCATTTTATTGATGTGTGAGAGGTCAGCCATTACCCGGAAGCTAATAGATGTTAGTCATTTGGACGGAGCACTCCCTGTCACATAAACACATGCTCATGTTCACATAACAGATCAGATTAGAAATAAAAATGTTTATTAGTGAGCTGAGAAGGAAGGGAAGGGAAGCAGATCACCTCAGGGAAACAGCCACCCGGTTCCCACAGTCGGATGGCTTAGTTTTCTCCATTGTGGCTAACAGACGTTGAGTGCTTATTTTGCCCAGGCATTGTTCCAGGTATGTGACATCATCCTGTCTTCACAACAACCTGGTTAAATAGATATGATTATCATTTCCGTATGACAGAGGAGAAAAATGAGGAGCCCAAGGTCACACATCAGCGCAAAGGCTGGACTACGACATGAATCCCAGGAGTCCAGCCCCAGAGTCTACGGGCCACTAGATTGGGCCTTCTCCTCTGACGATGTTCTTCCCATCTTAAATGAACACTTAGCAAGTTCTTACTCTCCAGTTGCCGTTTTAGTGACCAAAAACACCGTTTGCGGGTGTCTGGATGACGTGGTCAGTTAAGCGTCAGACTCCTGGTTTTGGCTCAGGGCACAATCTCCCGGTCGTGGGATCCAGCCCCAAGTCAGGCTCCCTGCTCAGAGCAAAGTCTGCTTGAGTTTCTCTCTCTCTCTGCCCCTTCCCACTGCTCACGCTCTTTCTCTCTCTCTCTAAAATAAATAAATAAATAAATCTTTTTTTTAAAAACACCATTCGGTTATTTCAGAGACTTCACCATACACTTGGAGAGGAGACAACTCCCTCTTCACTTGCCAAGTTCCAGTCCTGTCTTCCAAATGACGTGTTTTGTTGATCTCTAGTGGATCTTTGAAACGCCCTGTTCCCCTATGAAATATTTTCAGAAATTATCGCGGAGGTTAAAGCATCCATTTTAAATGAGTATCACTTGAGTTGGTCTTAAACTCACTGAAGATATTGTTTGGAAAGCAGTGCTGCAGAATAAACGTTATTCTTACTATCCCTGCTCTCAGAAGACTATCATTTTCTGACATAGTCCCCAAATTTAAGGTCTACTCACTTTTTGGAAAACGTAGTCCTTTTTGTGCCTGCTATGGGACAGTAAGTTCTCTGCATGCCTCGTCTGTGACAGGCACTCAAGGTACACATACTAGGTACAGTTTATCAGGGCAGCCAAACATTAAACAAATAATTAAATTGATTACTTAATGACAAACAAACAGAATGTAGCCAAAGGAGAATGCTTAAGATTATGAAGTAATATGGAGGCAGAACAGTATAGAGGTGAAGTCCCACGCATATAAGAAATTGCGACTTTTAGCAAGTTAAGTAACCTGTCTTGAGTTTTTGGTTTCCTTATTTGCAAAATATAATTAGAATAATTACCTCATAGGGAAGTTGTGAAGTTTAAATGAACTACTGTTTGTAAAACACTTTGCTGAGAGCCTACAAATAATTTGAAGATTGCTGCCATTAATATTATTAAAATAATCTGTATGTTACAGATTCAATGAAGACATATCATGGTAAGCTTTGAACACTGTTGCAGCCCCATTAGCCCTGAGTAAGTGGTAGGATATGACTTGTCAGTGCAGTACCTAAGGGTATGAGATTACCCGGATTACCACACAATGGCTAAGGCAAAGGTTTTACTGTGAAAGGTTGTACTTGGTAGAGAACCAAGAGAATCGCACACATGCAAACTTGAATCTTTTAGGGAAACCAACACCTAGCAAAGTGCTTGCTTGGCAGACCATAATTTATTTTTGACAAATGATATCTGCAAAATTGTTTTCCAAACAATATCTTCAGTAACCAACTCAAGGGATAACTTTGAAGTACATATACAACTGAAACTTGTTAAAGAAGGGGGAATAGTGTAAATAAGGAAAATATAAGAAAAATTTAAATCTCCTGTTTTATAAGCTTTTTTATATTTCCTGTTGACCTGGAAAGACCATCATTTCTTGCATAAATATTTCTCCCTTTTCTGACTTTGTCTAGGCTTTTCTTTCCAAGAACAACCTGGGAGGTGTGAAAAATATGAAAATATATGTTATAATGCTCTGTAAATACTGCATTGGCACACGTGGTTGGAGTCCCCCATCTAGGTGCTCATGTTAATAAATGTACCTTTTTAATTGACTTTGTAAAAATAAAAAAAAAGTAGAAAGGGAAAGGAAAGCACGACAATGGAAAAACCCAGAAAATGAAAGTTTCTATACTCACTATTTAAAAGGCACTCAGCACCCAAAGTTCTCAGAACTTACTGAGACTTCCTCTTCAGGCAGTCCTGCAGAATCCCCCCCAGCTGCCTAATGGCCCTCTCGATCTCTGTGCTGCTGGCCCTGGTGATGCTGTGCTCCAGCCCTGCCTGCTCTTTGGACTGCACCCTGCGTCCAAGCCATCCAGAACCCTTTGTGCTGTTGAGTCAAATGGAGAGAATCTCCATTCTATCCTGTCTGAAGGATAGGACTGACTTCAGCTTTCCTCAGATGCTTGTGGATGGGAGCAAGTTTGAGAAGACAGAAGCCACAGCTGTCATGCATGAGATGTTCCAGCAGATCTTCAACCTCTTCAGCCAAAGTGGCTCTCTTGTGGCTTGGGATGAGACCCCACTAGACAAATTCCTCGCTGGACTTCATCAGCAGCTGGAAGACCTGGAGACATGTTTGGAGGAGGAAAAGAATGTGGAACAGTTACTCCTGGGAAGCGAGAACTCCAGACTGGCTGTGAAGAGATACTTCCATGGAATCGGTCTCTATCTTGAAAAGAAAAAATACAGCCGCTGTGCCTGGGAGGTTGTCAGGGTGGAAATCAGAAGGTGCTTGTTCTTCGTTAACGAGCTCGCAGGGAAACTCAGGAAATAAAAAAGATGCCGAGTCTGAAAACTCATCTGGTCAACTAAACGGTTATTTTCTAGGACTCAAAGTGCAATTTTCATCTCTATCTTTATGACAGAAGATAAAAAAAAATAATAGCAAATGTATGGGATTATTATAAAGTTATGTTAATTGTTGTAAGTTGTTTAGAACAGGGAAATGCACAATTCATCTGCAATACTTCAAATCTTTTGTACTTTTTATTTATTTAAATTATTTGAAATATTTGTCCTGTTCATACTATTTAAATATTTATTGCTCATAAACCACTTGTTTAGAATTATTTTTTATATAAGACTACTGCTCATTTTTAAGTTATGGGAAATAAAAGCAATTTTTAAAAATCGATTTTGCTTGCACACACTTTTTGAATAAAAACCTAACCCAAAGCCTGATCTCACAAAATAGACCTACGGAAGGTTCCTGAATGAGCAGGGAATAGCGATAGTACAACATGGCTAGTGGAAAAGCCAATGCTAACATTCATATGGAATTGCAAGTGACTTCAAATTGCCAGAACAATCTTGGAAAATGAGAGCAAAGTTGGAAGGCTCACATTCCTGATTTCAAAACATGTTACAAATTACTGTTATCAAAAGCGTGGGATACTGGCATAAAGGTAGACATGTAGACCAACAGAATAGAATTGAGAACGCAGAAATAAGCCTATACATCTATTGTCACTTGATTTTTGACAAGGGTATTAAGACCATTTAATGAAGAAAGAACAGTATCTTCTACAAAATGGTGCTGGGAAAACTGGATATTCACACTGCAAAAGAAGGAATTTGGATCCCAACCTCACATCATATAGAAAAAAAATCCAAAATGGATCAAAGGTCTAAATATAAGAGCTAAATCTAAAAAACTCTTAGAGAAAAGCAGAAATAAATCTTGACTGACATTAGATTTGCCAATGATTTCTTAGGTAAAACACTAAAGGCATAAGTAACAAAAGAAAAAAAAATAGATAAATTGAACTTCATCAAAATTAAAACTTTTGTGCATTAAAGGACACCATCAAGGAAGTGAAAAGGCAATCTACAGAATAGAAGAAAATATTTGCATATTATATATCTAATAAGGGTTTAGTATGCAGAATATATAAAGAACTCAAATAACTCAATAATAAAAAGGCAAAAAACCTAAATAAAACGGGGCAAAGGATTGAATAGAAATTTTTTGCAAAGAAGATACACAAGGGGACAACAATAATATTAAACGAAGTTCAGTATCATTAGTCATTAGGGAAATGTAAATCAAAACCACAATGGCATACCACTTCATACTCACTAGGATGGTTATAATCCCGTAATGGAAAATAATAAGTGTTGGTGAATGTGGAGACATTGCAACCCCTACACATTATTGGTAGGAATGTAAAATGTTTCAAATTCCATGGAAAACAGTTTGGTGGTTCTTGAAAAAGTTAAACATAAAATTATCATATGGACCAGTAATTTCACTTCTAGGTATATACCACAAAAGAACTGAAACTGGATATTCAAACAAATCCTTGTACACATATGTTCTCAACAGCACTATTCATGATAGCAAAAAGTAGAAACAACCCACTGATGGATGAATGGATAAACTGTTGCGTATTCATGCCATGGAATACTGTTCGGTCATAAAAAGGATGAAGTACTGGTACCTACTGCAATGGGAATGAGCCTTGAAAACATTATGCACAGTGATAGAAGCCAGACACAAAAGATGACTAATTGTATGATTCCATTTATATGCAATATCTGGAATAGGTAAATTCAGAGACACAGAAAGCAGATTGCGGTTGCCAGGGGCTCAGAAGGAAGAGGGTATGAGGAGTGACGACTACTTAATGTGTATGAAGTTTCCAGTTGGGGTGATGAAAAAGTTGTAGGGGCACCTGGGTGGCTCAGTCGGTTAAGCATCCAACTCTTGATTTCGGCTCAGATCATGATCTCAGGGTTGTGAGACAGAGGCCCACGTTGAGCTCTGCACTGGGCATGGAACCTGCTTAAGATTCTCTCTCTCCCTCTTCCTCTGCCCCTCCCCACTCTAAAAAAAAAAAAAAGTTCTGGAACTAGACTGTGGTGATGGTTGCACAACATGGTGAACGTACTAAATATCACTGAATTGTGTACTTTAAAATGGTTAATTGGGCAGATGACCTTTTTTTCCTCTGACCATTTCCCATGTTCATGTCTTCCCTGAAGACGGTAAGTTCCTTAAAGATAAGGAAATACTGGATCCTTGAACCCAACTCGGCTAGTCCAGAATTTTGAACAGAGGAATATTTACATGATTGCTGAGTAATTGGTCCTTTAGAGTAGTGATCATGACTTCCCCTTTCATAGTGTCTTATCCTGTTTGCAGGGCAGTGCAGGGAGGTCTTAAAGATGGTTAATAAAAATAAAAAATTTCACCCATATAAATAGTAGCTGTGTTGACATAGTAATAGGAGTTTTCATGAATGCTGCATCATTCCAAATTTTCTCTAGTATGCTAGTCTTGTGTTCTCGTTTGGACATTGCTTGCAGTGGAACCCTTCTTAGCAACTCCCGTGGATTACTGCAGGTCTTCGGCAAGTTGCCTAAACCTTCTGTGGCTTAATTTTCACTGTTGTATTATGGGGTTCATAATAATACCTACTCAAGAGATTTATGAGATTAAATGAGTAATGGGCACAAAATGCCTGGTACAAAGGAATCACTCAGAGATATTTGTTACTTTCTTTTTTATTAACTGTGCACATATTAGTTACTCAGTAAATAATTCTTCACTTCTGAGTTTCTTATGGTAATTATTTAAAGAAATTTGGATGCCTCTTGACCTTTCGTTAATGTCTCAACTTCTCAGGAGCTGGAGAGAAAGAACTGGTCAAACGTACAGAGAAGGGGGCAGGGAGCTTGCCTCAAAAACCAAAGAACAAAAACTTTGGGGGATAAAAGGGTGTTGAAAGTCTTGCATAGATAACAACAGCAATAAAACCCAGACCTAATTAAAAAATGGGCAAAGGACCTGAACAGGCATTTCTCCAAAGATATATAAATGGCCAATAAGAACATGAAACGATGCTCAACATCACTAATCATTAGGGAAATGCAAATCAAAACACAATGAGAGGCTACCCCACACTTATTAGAATAGCTACTACAAAAAGAAAAGTGTTGACAAGGGTCTAGAGAAACTGAAACCCTTATACCCGGTTGGTGAGAATGTAAAATGGTACAGTCGCTATGGAAAACAGTGTGGTGGTCACTTAGTTAAAAATAGAATTACCATATGATCCAGCAAATCCAGCAATTTTGCTTCTGGGTATATCTCAAAATAAGTGAAAGCAGGTTCTCAAAGAGATATTCGTACACTCACATTCTCAGCAGCATGATTCACAATAGCCCAAAGCTAGAAGGAACCGAAGTGCCTACTGACAGGTAAACAGAGAAATAAAATGTGGTCTATCCATACAATGGAATATTATTCAGCTTTAAAAAGGAAAGAAATCTGACACATGCTGCAAGATGGGTGACCCTTGAGGACACTATACTAAATTAAATAAGCCAGTCACAGAAAGACAAATACTGTGGAATTTCAATTATATGCAGTACCTAGAGTCGTCACATTCATAGATACAGAAGTGGTTGCCATGGCCTTAGGGGATGGGAGAACGGGAAGTTGTTTTTTAATGAGTATACAGCTTCAGTTTTGCAAAATGAAAAGTTCTGGAGGCTGGTTGCACAACAGTGTGAATATAATTAGCGCTATTGAACTATGCACTTCAAAATGGCTAAGATGGTGAGTCTTATGCCTTTGCATTTTACCACCATTAAAATTAAAAAAAAACCAAAAACCTAAGCCTTGCATAGACACACAAACATCATATCAGTGTGGGTAAAGGCATGGGATTTATTCACGTTTGAACCAGTGTTTAAATTCTGACTTCCCACTGATTAACTGTATGACCTTGGGAAATAAGCGTAACCTTTTTGGGCAGCCTCAGTTTTTCTCCTCTACCGAATGGGAATAATAATACCTTGCTGCGTCTCAGGAAAGCACTCTGAGAAGAACAAATCACCTCCCCCCGGTGTGTCCCAGGCCTTTTCCAGATCACTGTTTCCAGGCCATCCTCCCCTGGCTTGTGGGCCTCCTCTCCTCACCAGGAGCAGCGGGGTGCCCTGCGGCTTCTATCCCAGCCAAACCTGCCGACTTTTCAAACTCCGGGCTTTAGGGACATGATGTGGGCAGGGGTCTGTGCTGCTCTTCTGGAGGAGGGTCTCACTGAGCTGGGACTGCGGGGGCATGACCTGGAAAGACAGCCTCACCAGCGTGCAGCGACGTGGGGTTTGGCGGAAGCAAGTGCTGCAGCCTGTGCCGTCCCAGTGCTGCCTCCTGCTGGTGCATCTGCGTTCCTGCTGCCAGACGGGGAGAGAAATGGCGCCGTTGGGAGACGCATCTCCAGGGCTACGACTACCTCCCTGCGACTCCTCCGAGAAGGGCAAGTCATCTCCCCGCCGTGTGCTACAGGTACTCTTTAGATGGCTGTTCCCAGGCCCTGTGCCCCCCGGGGGGTTTGCCTGCCTTCTCTGTGGGAGCAGGGGCGCCCTCAGGGCTCTAGGCCAGCCAAGCCCACCAACGTTTCAAAACTCCAGGCTTGAAGCCCCTCTGGCTGCAAGAACTCACAAAACTCAGCCCCGCTCTTTTTCCCAGCAAATGGCTTTGGGAAATGTTCTCGTGGGCTCCCCTATGTGCTTCTCTCTCTCTCTCTCTCTCTCTCTCTCTCTCTTCTGCAACCATGGCTCCCTCTTCCCCACAGCAGTCCTGATCCTTGTCTGCCCCAAACCACGTCTCTACCCTTCCAACCCTCCTCGGTGAGGCTTCTTCCCACCCTTTTAGTTTTGAAGTTTGTTCTGTCAATCTTCAGGCCAATTTCTCGGGTATTTAGGATGATTTAATAGTTATCTCGTTGTGTTCCGGACAAGGCTTGGGTCCTCCTACTCCCGCCGCCATCTTAGCCCCTCCCCCCTTCAATTCATTCCTAATCCATACTTCAACAAGATTTTTTTTTGAAGATTCTGTTTATCTGTTAGAGCGCGGGGGCGAGAGAGTGCGCACAAGTGGGGGGAGGGGCAGAGGGAGACGGAGAGGGAGAAGCCGACTCCCCATTGAGCCGGAAGCCGGATGCAGGGCTGGATGATCCTGGAACTCCAGGATCATGACCTGAGCAAGACAGATGCTTAACCCACTGAGCCGCCCAGGAGGCCCTTCAACAGGATGTTTAGTTGGATCTTTACAAGTTGATTGTAAGATGTATCAAGAAGAAATCATTTATAAGAAAATCTGAGAAAGGGGGAAATACACAGATGAGCTTGATTTATCAATCCTCTAAGGCTATAGAAAGTGAAACCAAGTGGTGTTATTGTAAGAATAGACAAATTTGATCCAGAAAACAGATTACAGGTTGAGGATAAGACAATTGAATTTAGTGGACCTTTGCATATAATAAAAGTGGCATTTCAAACAAGTGGGAAAAGTGGGTGTCAGGGGGCAATTAGCTAAGCCATTTGAAAAATAGCATCATCCCTCTGTCACGTTCTTCCAGGTTCTCCTTGCTGCTTTCGGCCTAAGTATATAATCAAAAATGGGGAGGAAGAGGGGCGCCTGGGTGGCTCAGTCCGTTAAGGGTCTGCCTTCTGCTTGGGATCCTGGGATGGAGCCCCCGCCTCAGGCTCGCTGCTCAGTGGGGAGTCTGCTTCTCCCTCTCCTCCCCACTTGTGCTCTGTCGCTATCTCTGTCTCTTTCTCTTGAATAAATAAATAAAATATTTCAAAAAAAATGGGGAGGAAAAGACCAATATAAGCTAGATATAGTCATGTGACACAACTCTAAAAAACAAGATTTGGGAGAAGTCTGCTGGGCAATTCTAGAAAGAATTTCAGCTCTTATTCCTCTCTTTCTGCTAGGGATGCTCTCGCAAGGGTTTGATACTTGGAGCTAGTGTTACCTGTCCTCTGACTATGAGCCAGAGACCAAGAGAGTCACAGAGATGCCATTCAGCACACTCAGGGCTTTGAGCTGCTGATCTAACCCCTGCAACCATCACCCTGCAGACTTTAAATTGAGATAAGCACCCACCTTCATTATTTTAGCCTCTGATAGCTGAGTTATCTGTTAACTTACAGCAAAAAGCATTCCTAATCGATACAATACTATTGATCAGATGTCAGCTCTTTCTTCAAGCCTCGGTAGGCTAAGGTATAGCTTTTTAATTAATGCCCATGTTCTGGGGCACCTGTTAAGATTAGTGTTTGGTTAATCCTTGTTGCATACTGATGTAGTGAATTCTATGAGCAGGTTTTCTTATTTTGAACTATCATTAATGTCCTGGGTAAACTCCAGTTGTTTATTTACCATACACCTGTGGTCTGATTTATTCCTATTTAACATGGTATTTTTATCTTCATGTTTACAAGTAAGAATGTTCTATGATTTTCTCTTCTGATTTTGTTCTCTGGGTTATAACGGCCTTATAAAATGACTTGATGAGCTTTCTGAGCTCCTCTGTCCTCTTAAAGCAGGAACAAAATATGATTTACTAAATAGTTTCATGATATGGTTTCCCACTTTGCTGTTTCTTCAAACCACTTGATTAAAAGCTCGTATTGCTTTTTAAAGACTTTTGATGATGAATTGCTGTTTCTTTTGGATGCAGCAGCATGCTGGAAAGAGTCTAAGAAGACCCTCATGCAGTGGGGCTAAACTTGTCTAAAACAATATTTTTTAGTTTTATCAAAATGAATTTTGAATTTTATTTTGCTTCCTTTGTTCACTTTGCCGAGCAGTGTGCTCATGGATATGACAGGGGCTTGAATTCTTGGCTAGAAGGTTTATTTCGTGAACACAGCAAATAATGCTGAGATAACCTCTTGCAGCTTGACAGCAGGAAGCTCATGAAAGCACATATTGCTCGCACAGTACTTACTTAATAAACAATACTTAAGTTCCTACCGTGGGCTGGAAACTGTGCTAATGACTGGGGATACAAAGCTCTGACTCAAAAGTCTAATCTTCTGGAAGAGACAGAAAAAATAAATGATCAATTATAGAACAGAATAAGTGTTCTAATGGAAATGGCGTATTTGCATAGAGCCGTAGGCACGGAGGGTGGGTTATGAAATGGAGAGAGATAATCAATTTATTGGTACTGTAAGACGATACATGGATATGGAAAGACATCGAAAGAACTGGACAATGGGAAAAGGGCCAGAAACGTGGAGGGATTTGGAAGTAAGAACTAGCCGAAGAGTGGGCAAAATTGGGCATTTTATAAAAATGAGTAAGAGCTAGGAACAAAATCAAGTTTCCCTCCTTACAAGGGGTCTAGAAATGAGACATGGGAAAGTTACACTAGACCTTGAATGTCCCTGCTACAACTCTGAGACCAGGATGTTGTTAAACTTCTTCACACAGGCCAGTCAAAGAGGCCTCCCTGTGTCCAGTTTCCTTATCTGTAAAATGAAGATAATCATGGTACCACCTCCTAAAACTGGGGTGAGGATTAGTTGCTTTAGTTTGGATAATGTGGTCAGAATGATACCTGGTACTTAGTAAATGCTCTTTTCACGTCAGCTCTTCTATTGGAATCTGGTGAGAAGTTTATTCCCTGGTGTTCCAGGTTTGTGGCTGGGAAGAAGAGGCAGTTCAAGAGAGCTGTCCAGGAGAATTTGTAGGGCCAGCTGAACACTGCACAAGGACGGGGAGAAATAGCCATTCTCGGGGATGACGGCGCCCGGTGTATCTCGGCACACGTTCCTACTCATACACATACCCGCTGTCTATAAGCACACGCCTTTCCCCCACTGCTTTCCTCACTGTGGTTCTGCCTTGCATTCAGGGCATTTAGGATCTAAAAGTTTCCACGAGAAGAATCCTCTGCTCTGTGAAGATTCCATGCACAGGACTCAGCCATGCCCTCAGGGCCAGAGGGAAATCCCAGCCTCCTTCTTTAAGCCTCAGTTTGACAGCTTGAATTTTAGTTTCCTTTTCACTTGTTGCAGCAGACTTGTTATTTTTGCATTCCCCGGTTCATTACACAATGGCAGATGATGAGATAAAACTAAATTTAGCTGTAGGTTTTAATTACGTAGAGCATTTTGCTTTGGACTGTTTCACTTTAAAGAAGACCAAGGAACTGCTTCAGAGACAGGAAACTCACACGGGGAGTCCAGCAATAAGACATTCCCATGTGTTAGCGGAGGGAGGGACCGGAGCTTACTCGGCTGCTATTGTAAATGTGTTGCCCGTTTAATTCCCTTCTCATGGCCAAGTAGGCCTGGCTCCATCCGCCCCCTGAGTGGTCCTGAAAATTAAAGAAGTCTGGCTCAGAGCATTGCCGAGTATCTGAAGGGAAATGTAAATCCAGGCTTTATGCAGACTGGGAGTCAATTAGCATCAGTGGGAATCCCCGGGGCAAACGGGGGAGATGCTGGATGGGCAGCCCTGTGAGTGTCCCTGGTCCACCAGCATGTTGATGGGACCACCCTGAGCATGACAGGGGGCACACAGTGTAGGACCCTCTGGTTGAGCATGCATATTGGAGCAGGGGTGCTACAAGCAAGAGCTAGGGAGGACCTTCAGCAACGGGGCCTTGTCCCAGAGGGATCCCGGGTGATGAGGAAGGAAACTGAGGAATGAGTTTAGTCAAAGGCCTGTGACAAGATATCCAGGGAAAGAGAGGAATCTGAAACCAGAGGCACTTAGATCTTCGCTCCACACCAGCTCGGTGGCCTGACGGTGGCTCGCTCCCTCAGCAGCTGCTGGCTTGTGGTCACAGGGAAACCCCAACTCTAGCCTCAGGCACCGAGTGAGAGTGAGTAGAAGGGAGCAGGTGACAGACTCTCCGCCAAAGCAGGCTTTTGCACTGTAGTTCCAAAGTTTAACAGAACTCTTCAGGTTCTGGAGTAAAACGTCTCCAGTGAAATTAAAACTTTTGGTGAGATCACCATGCGTTTTTATTGTTGTAGAGAATATTCTTTTTGAACCAAGTTCTTCCTCATTTCCTATGTCCTCATTGCCCCCACCCCTCCTCCTTTTTCAGTGGGCTTCACTGCAAGTGCAATCTCACACCACAATTGCTACCCAGGGGCAGGAAAAAAAATCACATTTGTTATCCTGTGATTCAGATAGAACGACCAATAAAAAAGAAGGATTCATGTTATTATAAACCCATAATACTTCTTCAATTTACAAGAACCAAGTGGGTTCTTGTAAATATTACCAACATAAGCTGTTTTTAAGTGTTCTGGTCTCAAGACCCACTGATACTCTTTAAAATTATTGAGACCCCCAGAGAGATTGTACTTACGTGGGTTGCATTTATTGATATTTACCATGTTAGAAATTAAAACTGAAAGAGTTCTAAATAAACCGATTTACATCTTAACATAAAAATATAGTTTTATGAAAAAAAACTACATTTTCCAAAGCAAAAAAAAAATAATGAAAATATTTTAAAGTTTTGCACATCTCTTTAATGTCTGGCCTAATAGCAGACAACTGGGTTCTCACATCAGCTCTGAGTTCAATCTGCTGTGATGTGTTGTCTGTTTCAAGTCTTTGAATGGAAATCCAGACTCACACAGATATGGGAAATGGAGAACCTTGCAGACCACTAAAAGAGTCTCTGGGAACCTCAGAGGTGCTCAGACTACACTCTGAGAACCACTCAAATACGTGATCATCACACAAGATCGAAAGGATACTTACTGCCCACAGTGAGTTTGAATTACTGTTCTTTTCTGCCCATTTTCCAATTCTGCTTATTTTCATTATAGTTTAGAAAACCAAGCAGTTTGGGAAAACTATACCCTTGTGGCTGATATTGTTCGGGATTATCAGTTAAAAGTTTTAGGTAAGAGTAAGTGTTCATTCATAGCTTTGATTCTTGTTTACTAACCTTCTTTCATTGTGAAATAGAAAAATCATTCCCAAAAAAATGCACGAAAGATAAGTAAAAATGTTAACGAATAATTAAAGCAAATATTCATGTAACCACCAGCCAGTAAAAATAACCAAATTTCACAACATTCTAGAAGCCTCACCACCATTACCAGCCACTGCGCCCCTCTTGGATATAACTCCAACTCTCTGTGCTAAAGGTAACCGCTATTCTGCATTTTATGGTAATCACAGGCTCACTTTTGTTTGTAATTTTACATTGAGTCATCCAGTCTAGTTTTGCCTATTTTTTAAAAGAGATTTATTTATTTATTTGCGAGAGAGAGGAGAGAGCTGGGGTGGGGGGTGTGGAGGGGGTTGGGGCTGCAGAGGGAGACAGAGAATCTCAAGCAGACTCCCCACTGAGCATGGAGCCTGGGGCAGGGTTCTGAAAACCAAGAGTCGGAAGCTTAACGGACAGAACCACCCAGGGGCTCCCTGCTTGTTCTTAAACTTATATAAAGTCGGTATGTATTCTTTTGAGTTTAATTTTTTCATTCACCATTATGTTTGTAAGATTTAGCCTTGTTTATACCTATAATCGTGGCTCTTCATTTTTGTTGTTATTTATGATCCTATCTTATGCATAGACTACAGTATATTTATCTATATGACTTTTAAGGGGTATTTCAGATGTTTCTAGTTTGGGACTATTATGTATAGTGCTGTAATGAATATTCTTGTGCATATATTCTGATGCATAGCTGTATGATGTGTTCCCCAGGTTAGTTCCTGAAAGTAGACTTACTGGGTCATAGGCGATGCATATTTTCAGCTTTGCTAGATAATGCCATAATGTTTTCCAAAGCAGTTGGACAAATTTATACACTCAACGGCAGTGGATGAAAAGTCTGTTGATTTATATCATTATAACGCTTGGTATTTCCAATCCTTTCATTTTTTTTTTTTTTACATGTATCCAATGTATTTGTTGATTTAAAAATCTGAAAAATCAATAAAAAACTTTTAGGCATCGTATTTACAAAGTTGTCCAGATACAAAATCAGAATTAATAACTTTCACATGTATATGTGTGTGCTTATATATATATATACATATATATGAAAATGTAATGAGTTAGTCCCATTCAAAATTAGAAAATGTAATGAAAAATGAAAAAAAATTTTGTTCATAATTTTAACAAAAATAAAGATTAAATACATTGGAATAAGGAAGAATGTGCAAGACATAGAACGAAGCCAACAGTAAAATCTTATTGAAAGACATTTTGAAAATAGCCCAATAAAATGACAAGATTCACCATTCTTCTTTATGAAGTGATTAATAAATATTTGCTGAATAAATATCTATTCAATAAATGAATGTGTGTTTCTCAAGAGGAGGCTGGCACAACGGCCTCCAATTGCAGAGTCTGATTTTCCTTCTTATGATACTGTTCACCCCACCACACGCTTAAATGTCCTTTGCTTACCTACGAAAAGAGCAAGGGAGAGAAGTTGCTTAATCCTCATTGATGATCAAGGTGAAAAAAATCAGTCTCAATTTAAGGGAAGAGACTATGTAATGTTTTTCATTGGTTGCTGGCCATCTTATTTGAATCAAAAATATAGACTCATATTTAGAAGCCAAGAAAAGGCTGAAGATAACTTTCCCTGTCGATGCTATGTTTTATGTTTTAATTGAAGTCCAAACTTTATTCAGATTTCCTTATTTTTTTACCTAATGTTCTTTTTCTGTTCTAGGATCTCATTCAGGACCCCATGTTACATTCAGTTGTCATGTTACCGTAGGTTCCTCTTGGCCATGACAATTTCTCAGTGGTAGACTTTTAATGATATTGTCAGTGGTATCATTTTTTAAGTTTCACTTCCCAATTTCTTGTTGCAAAGCATAAAAAGAGGTGATTGCTTTGTAACATTGAGCTTGTGCTCAGCGATCTCACTAATTTTATTTTTTCATTCTCATTGTTTATCTGTAGATTCTTTTGTATTTTGTTGGAGATAATGAAGTAAAATATTTGAGACAACAAGAGATTGGAACAAGCACCTCACAAAGAAAATATTCAAGTGGCCAATAAACATGAAAATGTGCTGAACCTTATTCTTGCCAGGGAATACGAATTAAAACCATAATGAGATATCACTACACACCACTAGCATGGCTAAAATTAAGAAGACTGCCAACATCAGGTGTTGGCAAGAGTGTGATGCAAATGTACTTTCCATACATAGAAAGTGAGAATATAAATTGGTGAAAACATTTGGGAAATGTGTTTGATATTATCTGTTAAATCTGAACATACGCATAGTCTGTGACCTGGTTACTTCATCCTGTGCATATAACCAAGGAAATAGGCACAAATGCTCTCCAAAAGATACATACAAGGGTTTTCATAGCAGCATTAATTATAATGACAAAACACTCAGGAAGAAAAATACCCAAACGTTCATCAGTAGTGGAAAGGATAAAACACTGTGGCATTTCTAAGTAGGTATGACACATTGGTGTGAATTATTGAACTATAACTACACACAGCAACATTGATGAATCTCACAGACATACTATAGAGTGAAAGAAACCATTTATGCAAAGTTTAAAACCTGGCAGGATACGGGGAGTTCAAAGGCAGTAGTGACTCTGGGGTGGAGAATGGAATAATGATTGCGAGGGGACGAGCCGGGGCTTCTGTCCTGTGGGTAGTGCTTCTGCCTTCACTTAGTTTGGGGTTACAAAGGTGTGCAGAAGATTTTATTTTATAATTATTATAATTATTTATAATAATTTGTTGATATTGTATAATTTTGTTTTCAAAAGGAGGAATGAGGAATTTTCCCTTTTATCTATTAAAATACTTTCTTACGATCAACTTTGCTGCCCCTTCGAGGTTATCACCGAAAGGGTTTTGGGGTGCTTAATTTCTGTTCTCCACTGTTCAGGCACTTACTGTTACCTTTCCATCTTGTCCAATTTATCATTTTTTATAGGGCCCCTTTCCTTGAAAAAAGTCCTTCCATGATTCTTTTTTCATCTACAGATGACTAGACAACTATAATTTTGATTTCTAGATACATCTTTGTCCTGCATAGGTAATTAATGGAATCAAAAGGAGGAAGAACATCTTCCTGTTTGGAAGGTTTATAGAAAAGCAGCTCCAGGGACAGCTGGGGGGCTCAGTCCCCACCAACTCTTGATTTGGCTGAGGTCATGATCTCAGGGTTGTGAGATCCAGCCCTGCGTTGCGGGCTCCTTGTTCAGCCTGGAGTCTGCTTCTCCCTCTCCCTCTTCCCCTCCCTTTGCACATGCTCGCTCGCTCTCTCTCGCAAATAAATAGACAAATCTTTAAAAATAAATAAATAAATAAAAGCATCTCCAAATTTAAATGATGATTTCAAATGGCTAGAAACGCCATGCAAGTTTTGCTTTCTAAATGTCATCCTCCCTCTCTGGAAGACCTCATTAACCAGAAGAAACCGGTACAGGGGTGGGAAGTAGTTGTCTGCACCACAGAAAGTTGGTGGGAGAAAATATGTGCAAAAACCAATCTCCAACCACACAGGGCTGACATGAAAAATGGCTTCAAATCAGAAAGGAAAAGCTGATGGAAAGAGCTGGCACATTAATCCTGGCAACAGAGGCATAGGTTAGGCCACTCTAAGATGTAGATACCCCTGATAGAGACAAGGTTATCTGAGTTTTTCTGGTTCTTGTGATAAGACTCTAATAAATTAGAGGAAATGAAACAAAAGTAAAACACCGTGTCTTACAAAGGAAGAGGCTTTAACCCATTCATGGGCAGACGCCTGCCACCACCCTTAGCAGACCCTCGGGACAAGGGGTAGAGAGAAGCTTCATGAAGGCGGCCAGAGAGAGGGCTAGGATGCCCTTCACGAACACAACAGCAGGACCTGGGAAGAGGACAAAGGGAAGAAATCAGGAAAAAAAGAATTCCCTCTTCAATATTCTGCTCTGTCCCTTTTCTTCCAATCCCTCGTATGCCTTTATTTTCCACCTCCACAACCATGAGAGCCTTTGGGCAGGGCCTCCCTGCCTCTCCTGCCCCGGTCCACCTCCAAGATTTCTGCCGAGACTTCGGCCCAGTACAAAACTCCAGTCTTCTCTCTGCCCAAAGATCTCTTGAATGAAGTACAAAGGCTACACTCTGGCATTTGGAAGCCTCCACAATACATCGTGAGCTCATTTTCCCACCTTCAGTCCCCTTGACTCCTAACACGTAGCCTTGTCCAGAACTTGAAGCTCCTTCTAGCTTGCTCCTTCCACTATCGTCCATTCTCCTGGCCCTGTTGGTTAGGCCCTTCCATCTAGAGCTGTGCTGATAACTGTGGCAGGCACTCACCACAGCTGGCCTGTTGAGAACTCCACGAGTCCAAAGTGAGCTGTACTATGAATGTAAAAATGTGCATTGTATTTTGAGGACAGTATGAAAAGAAGAATGTAACTATCTCATTGGTAATTTTATATTGATTACTTATTAAAACGATACTCTTTGGATATATTATGTTAAATAAATATACTATTAAAATTAACTTTGCCTCTGTAAATGTTTCTTTATACTCTTTTAATGTGGCTACTAGAAAATTTTATTTATTTTTTTAAAAATATTTTATTTATTTATTTGACAGAGATAGAGATAGCCAGCAAGAGAGGGAACACAGGCAGGGGGAGTGGGAGAGGAAGAAGCAGGCTCCCAGCGGAGGAGCCTGATGTGGGGCTCGATCCCATAACGCCAGGATTACACCCTGAGCCGAAGGCAGATGCTTAACCACTATGCCACCAGGCGCCCCTAGAAAATTTTATTTTTTTAAAGGTTTTATTCATGGGGGCTCCTGGGTGGCTCACTCGGTTAAGCGTCTGCCTTCGGCTCAGGTCGTGATCTCAGGGTCCTGGGATTGAGCCCCGCATTGGGCTCCCTGCACAGATCCCCCTGTGATCTCTCTTGCTTTCACTTTCTCTCAAATAAATAAATAAAATCTTTTAAAAAAAGATTTTATTCCTTTATTCATGAGAGACAGAGAGAGAAGCAGAGGGAGAAACAGGCTCCCCACGGAGCTGGGAGCCCGATGCAGGGCTCGATCCCAGGACCCTGAGATCACGACCTGAGCCGAAGGCAGATGCTTAACTGACTGAGCCACCCAGGCGCCCTAGAAAATTGTAAGTTGCAGATGTGGCTCGCATTATATTTCTGTTGGACAGTGTCGACCTAGAATGCCCTCTACCCTCTCACCTTCACTATGGTCATTACTTCTTTAGGCGCACCTCTTGCCTCCTTATCCTCCCCATCGGCTGTAATTCCTTTGTCCTTTGAGTGCCACCATTGCCACCTTGGTTGGCACCCTGTACCTATGTGAAGGCACTAGCCGTTGTCTACTTCATATTTTAACTGTGGCATATGGAAAGAGCACAGGTTTGGATGCAGTCCACTCATTTGATTAGCTGTATGTATCTTGGGTATGTTATTTAGCCCTCTTTGAGGCTCAGTCTCCTCCTCTGTAAAATGGGAGTAATGGTAACCCATCTGCAGTGTTTCCTGTGAGGTTCATCCAGAGAGTGACACACAGTAACTGCCCAGTTTGTGGTAATTAACATGACTGCCACTACTGCCACCACTGTTGTTTCGGATTTTGCTCTCTCTGGTCACAGAGGATCAGAGGCTGTTGGATGCGGGCAGGCTGAGGAGGCCCTCTGCCACACCTGCGGAGCTCAGCTCTACCTGAGCGTGCAAGTCACCCTGGAGGGGCAGGCCCCAGTGACCAGACTCCTCGGACGACCTCCATCCCCTGAGTGCAATGGACCATCTCTAGGCTGACTGATCCCTGTGACTTCTTGCATTGGCTTTTGTGCTCTGAGCCATGGACGATTCCAATTTAACCCAGAGATACTTTTCAAAAAGCAGAAACTCTGAAGAATGGCTCAATGACTGACATCACTGGGCATTTGAAAGTGGAACAACTGTGGGATGATTTTGCTTTTACCAAAACTCATTGTGAAGAATGCAGGAGATGACACGGATTCTGTTCAGAGCTGGCATGTGAAGGTCAAAAGGCCAGAGAGAGAGAATGAAATCGGGGCCGAACAACCAGAAAGGCTGGGGCTTACTGGCTCTTTCTTCGTGTAGATTATTCTGTAATGAAAGAACACACCCACTGGTGAAAAATTGGAAAGCCACGCAAAGAAAAAAAAACTACCACCCTTTTGTTATGCAAGTCAAACTTAACCACTATCAAATTGTTAGTGTATTTTTGTTATTAATTTTTTTCCGTGTGTACTTTCACATGGCTGTGTTGTATGTACACTTTTATATTCTCTTTTTAATATAAATGGGTGCTTTTTATTTTCTAATGACACAGTAACATGCGTTCATTAGAGGAAATTTTAAAAAGTGAATAAAATGAAGGTTAAAAATTTAGCAACATTTACATTAAATTCTTTTAAGCAAATAAAATGCACTAAATTTTGAGAATGCCTAACAATTCTATTCCCCAGATATCTTCTGATGAAAGGGAAAAACATACATACAAATGGTTCTAAGGTAAAAAGTGAAAAGGGAAAGAATTTTCCTCCTTTCTACATCCTCATCCCTGTTAGCATTCTCCCCTACGGTAACCACTAATAACAGATGAGTAAATGTGCGTGACAAAAAAAATTACATGCATGTATCAGCATATTTTTGTATATCTCTGTATTAATTTATAAAACAAATGATAGTACCGTATCCATTATTATATGTATTACTCCTTTCGTTAAGTATATCTGGAATATAGGCCCATACCAGTGGATCTTCCTTTTTAATGGCTATATGGTATTCCATTTTTGTCTACCATGGTATTACTTAATCAATTCCCCAATGATGGATATTTAATTTGTCTTTCATACTATAGTAGTACTGAAATGATGTTCATATATGTTCGTATATAATATATATTATGTTCACATATGTTCATATATAATATATTCATATATGTTTGTATATAATGTATATTATATTCACACATATATACACATATACTTCTGCAGGAATATCCATAGATAAATTTCTAGTAGTGGTATTGCAAGTTAAAGGGACAATTCCATAGCTTGAAATTTTACGTTTTGAAATATATTGCCAATTGTCACGTTATCTGTCCTTGTGAGCTAGCTTGGGCTTTGTCACAGCATGGCAGACTCAGGGTGGTAAGGTCACTTATATAGTGGCCGATGGCTTCAAGAGAAAGAATTTCAGCTAACAAGGTAGACATTGTATTGTCTTTCTTGACTCAGCCTCAAAAATTATACAACATTGTTTCTAGCACAGAATTCTGCCAAGATTCCAGAGGAAGACACAGACCCTACCTCTTGACAGGTAGAGTCAAAGTCACACTGTAGGCCTTCATGTGGGATGGGAGATATTGCTCTGGCTACTTTTGAAAAAACAGCCTGCCCCATTCTCTAAATGTTTGCATTAATTTATACTTCTGTTGAGTGTATATTAGAATACCCATTTCCCCATACCCTTTGCAAATCTTATTGGTGAAAAATGATTGCCTCGTTACTAGTTTGATTTACATTTCTTAGTAACATTTGAACAGATTTTCGTATCTTTTTTTTTTTTTTTTAAGATTTTATTTATTTATTTGACAGAGAGACAGCCAGTGAGAGAGGGAACACAAGCAGGGATAGTGGGAGAGGAAGAAGCAGGCTGCTAGCGGAGGAGCCTGATGCGGGGCTCGATCCCAGGGACCTGGGATCATGCCCTGAGCCAAAGGCAGATGCTTAACGACTGAGCCACCCAGGCACCCCAGATTTTCATATCTTTTATTGATCCTTTATATTTCTTTTCCTATATATAAACTTTTCTTTTTTTTTTTTTAAAGATTTTATTTATTTATTTGACAGAGAGACAACCAGCGAGAGAGGGAACACAAGCAGGGGGAGTGGGAGAGGAAGAAGCAGGCTCCCAGCGGAGGAGCCTGATGTGGGGCTCGATCCCAGAATGCCAGGATCACGCCCTGAGCCGAAGGCAGACGCTTAACAACTGAGCCACCCAGGCGCCCCTATATAAACTTTTCTATCTGATAGCTTTCTATTCATTTTAAGGGCTGCTTGCAAGTGAAGAGAATGATCCCTTTCTCACTGTACGTTGTAACAATTTTTTTTGACATTGCTCTTCCTCTTTTTTTTCTTTTTTTTATGCTCTTCCACTTTGACTTTGTTTTTTTGTCATTGAAATTTGTAACTTGTTTCTAGTCATATTTATCAATATTTTCCATTAGAGTTCCTGGGTTTTATATCTTGCTGAGAAAAGTCTTCTGTACTCCAATGTTTGAAAAAAAAATACCCAAGTTTTCTTCTAGATTTTGATCGTTTTAGCTTCTAATCTATTCCATATAATGTTACATGACTATATAATATTGTACCATCCTTGGTTTCCCGAAAATAGCTCCCTTTGGCCAATAGACATGATTTTTTATATACTGTTGGGTTCTAGTTGCTACAATTTTCCCCCAGATTAAAGTTTTTCACCAGTGTTAGATTTCTCCCAAACTTCTTATTTCTTGTGACTCTATTTTATTCTGCGAAATTTAGAGTTTTTCTTTTATTTCTAATTATTTCCTACATATATTAATTTATTTCTCGGTTTGTCTAATTCTGATTTATATTGTTTGTAACATTTCTTAATATCTTAAAATCCTTTGGTAACATGGTGTTAAAATTTTGATCTGTTTTGTGTGCATGCATTCCTGGCATAGTTTCATTATCTATACAGATATGATTTACTCCTCATTCACTTGTTTCTAATAATAACTTTGTATGAGTCTCAGTCTTCCTGCTGGATTTTATAGGCGCTTGTTTTTCTTAAACTTCTAGATGTGGTTTGGTAGTTTCTCTAACTTCACAGAGCTCCCTCTTCTGTTGCTTTTGTGAAGTGCTCAAAAACATGGCAGCTTGCTGAGTGGCTCACTCCCAAACTGGTCTGGTTTTCTCTTTCCTTTCCTCTGTTGTTTCTATCCTGCTCAATTCTCTTTTTTTTTTTTCTTTTCTTTTCTCTATCCTGCTCAAATTCGGTTCCACTTCTAGCAGTTTCTCCTCAGTGTAGGACCCTTTCCCAAAGGGGAGCTGTGCCCGGTTGGTTTGAAAATTACTTGTATCCTAGACTATTCGAGTGCCTTCCAGAATCTATTGAGGCCCTCCTCAAACTCACCAGCTATTGATTTGGGCAAAATCCCCTCCAGTTTCCACTGTCGTTCTCAAATCAGCCCGGATGGCTTTCCAGTAAATACTTCTTGGTTATATTAGGATTCTTGATTGCTTTACTCTGCTTTTTCCCACACAGCTGGTGCTCCCAGACAGGTTTTGTGGCATTTGGTGGTTTGTCCTCATCTGCCTGTCTGCTGTGGTTCATGTCAATCAGTTTTATGTCAAATGGGGTTTTGGTGTCTATCTAGTAGCAGTGTGTGTTTTTGCGGGGGGACTAAGGGATATTCAAAACTATACCGCCATCTCTGCCTTCTTCCTGGAATCTCGTCCCCCTATTTTTGGATCATTTGCTACGTCTTGTTAACTCTCCATACTCTTCATTCGTCTTTCAGTGAATACCACTGGTGTCTTTCCCACTCCCCCAATTTAGGAGGAAAGATAAATTGCTTCCTCCCCACTCCATTTGGAAGGCATTGCACCAACACAGTTCAAGCACGGGTAATTTTTTTAGGAACACCTCAGACATCACCAACAGATACTCTCTCCTGGGGATAGCTGATTAACAGGCAACTAAGAATAAAGACGAGGAATGGAGGAGTATTTGGGAGATATGTTGAGCATACTGTAAAGATCAGGAGACAGGAAACTTAGTGATGATGGGAAACCTGGAGCACACAGTTGATCCTGGTTTATAAATCCACATTTATCTAGTACTTCCAGCCTCTACTTCAATTTGTTACAATAGAAGTAATGTCCCTGTACATTAAGCATATATAGAAATCACCATAATCCACAGAACTGATGCAGCTATCTGTAAAATGATGGAGAATTTCTTGAAGCATTTGAATCCGTTGCTGTCAGGAAATGAGAGATTTCACATAAGTGAATTCATTCTCCACCACTAGCTCCCTGGTCTAAAATTTTCATAAATCCCCTAACTGTTCTGCCTGCGTTCTGTACTCCTTGCATTACTTATTGCTTACTACAGAGAAAGTCTTTGTTTCCCCAGAATCTAATCAAGTTATTCCACCTTGCCTAAAACATTTCCATGGCTTCTATTGCTCCTGGGATTAAAGCAAACAAACAAACAAACAAACAAACTCAAAACTTCTTAGCCAAACCCTGTGCTGTGTGGCTCCCACTTGCCCTCTGGCCTCATCTCAGACCATTCCCTGACCAGTTTCTAACCGGAAGGTCACGTTGGCCTTTGGTCAATTTCTTTGCCCTTACCATGCATCTTCCCACCACAGGGCCTTTACACATGCAGTTCCAGCTGATCTTCCTTTTGATTTCAGCTCCACTGTCACTGTCTCAGGGCGGTCTTCTCTGACCTCTCCTACTACATATGTCCCATATCATAAGCAGTCACGGTACTGTGAACCTCTCCTCTGGAACACTGTCACCCTTGCAGTTTACTTTTGTGTAATTCTCTGATTAATGTTCTTCTCCCCTAATTAGTTGTACAATCTATGAGAGTGAGGATTATAATCTGTAGCAGCTCAGCTGAATTCTTGCACTCAGTGGGGTTTTGATAAATTTGGGTTGAAAGGTAATGCAAAGTTTTCTGAAAACTTAAAAGTTATTACTTTATCATAATTATTATAAACTTGTATTAAAACCTTTAGAAATGTATCATATGCCTTCCTGTCTATATAAGCAGGATGTGAAAATTGTAATTTGATTTTTACTGATTCTTCTCTTATTAAAATCAGTTATTATACTCTAGCAAAAAAAAAAAAAAAAGCCTTAGGAATATTGAGATAGGACCATGTGTTTCAACAGTAACATCCTCTGATTGCTTGACTTTTTTCCTCCCATTTTCCTTCCAGACCTCTTTCTAAGTTGTTGTTTGCATGAGAATGAAAATCAGATGTTTAGATTTGTTAGAACTATGTACTAAATAAGAATACTTTGACCCTCAATAATGATCACATAAGACCCTATAAGGGGAGCCACAAACTTTTATGCTCAGCTCACATAACATTCATTTTGTCTGCTTAGAGATATTGCTTAATCTATAGTTTTCAGGTATATTCTCGGTAGTTGAGATTGCCAGATAAAACAGTAAGTAAGACTAATAAAGCTGTGTGATGTCTTGCTGTATGTGGGTGAAGTCCTACAACAAATATTCAGATCAACTTAGTTTTAACACTATTCTATTTTACAGAGGGGGAAAAAAGGTAGGTGTCTTTTTAAAAATCATGAACTGCATATATTTATTGTTTTGTGATAGTGTAATTGGGAATTAAACCCAATTCTTATGAAAAGGAAAACTTGCACACAAAGACACGCCCCCCCCCAAAAAATCCCACCTCATAATACTAAAAAAGAAAAATAAAAAATCTTTGCCAAGTGAAAGAATCCTGTAATGGCCAGGTTCTAAATGATTGGGCTTACCTTTTTTCTCTTTAGAAACTGGGAATTCATTGAAACTATGCAAAACATTAGAAATCCTCATAGTTTCTTTATCTTTCCCCCCAATACATATAAAATAAAGTAGGACCTTAAAGAAAACAGATTTTTGCACCTACAATTTAAATGACATAGGAAAACTGAAAGGGAGAACTGAAAGTGGGAAATTCCTCTGAAAGGACCATCCTGTATATATAGGCCACACTCATGGAAGAAGGGCATTCACACTGCAAACTCTTGAAGCCTTGGCTTCAGCACCTAGACGGGGGCAGGCAAGACTCTTTCTCTTTTCATCATGACCAGCAGGTGCATCCTCCAAACCGCTCTCCTGGTGTATTTCTCCACCACGGTTCTCGCCGTGAACTACGACTTGCTTCGATTCCAACTAAGCAGCAGCAGTGTGGAGTGCCAGGAGCTCCTTCTGCAGTTGAATGGAACGACTAAAGATTGCCTCAAGGACCGGATGAACTTCAAGTTCCCTGAGGAGATCGAGAAATCCCAGCAGTTCCAGAAGGAGGACTTCATATTGGTCACCCTTGAGATGTTCCAGAAGACCTCTGATATTTTCAGGAGAAATCTCTCGAGCACAGGGTGGAATGAGATCATTGTCAAGAACCTCCTTGAGACGCTCCATTGGCAGAAGGAACATCTGGAGGAAATCCTGGAGAAAATCATGGAGGAGGAAAACTTCACCTGGGACGACAGGACCCTTCTGCACCTGAAGAAATATTATCTAAGGATCGTGCGATACCTGAAGGCCAAGGAGTACAGCATTTGTGCCTGGACAATAGTGCAAGCAGAGATGCTCAGGAGCTTTTTCTTCCTTGATAAACTTACGGATTATCTCCCAAACTGAAGGTCTGTCAGCCTCTGCCTCTGGGAATGGACGATGTTGATAAGGATTTCAGGCATTCCTGAACTCGCAGGGGCTCTCTACGTGACTGACAGCCAATGTACTGTATTGAAAGGACAAGGACTTTAGCACTTTAAAATTAATTTATGCATTAAGTTATTTTTCTACTTATTTCAACTTTCACCCTGGAAAATAAATTTTTTTTTATGAAACAAAAGTCAACATAGCAGTTTAATTTCAAGTCAATTTCATTAGCACCGTATTAAAAATTACGGAGCACCTATTAGATGTTCTTTGTAAAATGTGCCTGCAAAATCGTATAGGTTCTGGCCTCTGCCTACAAGGATTTAAAATCCAAAGAAGCCGTGTGGAATATATAAGATGATAGATGATAAGGGGAGATGAACCTTTCAGGAGAATCAATGGGACCTCAGCCTCTTTGGAATTAAAATGGAAGAGGCAGGCAGGTGGCCCTGGAATTAGGACAAGGGGTTCTGCTGCTTCGACTCTCCTCCTGCTCTGTGCCCTCAGGCTCTCTGACCCTAAAGTTAGAATTTGACTGGCTATCAGGGCAGCTAGAGGAATATTTTGGCTCTTGGTTTGCCCTGAACTCATTCCATTATTTGCAAGATGCTCTGCTTGCCCCTCTTCCCAACTCTGCAGGATTTTAAAATATTTATGTGCCCCCCTAAGCTAAGGTTGAGAAGTCCCAGGCACGTCTGTGACTGTGTTAAAGAGCAGTCCTTCTATTGTACTCTTCCTGGACAGCTAAAATAAATGGGTGTCTCAGTAGAGTTGGGGGTCTCTGTTTGCTTTTAGGGTATAAACACCAGAGGGAGAAAGAACTCTGTTTTAGATTTCTGCTCCCTGGCCAGGTTTTCTCCTCATTTTGTCAGAAAAGAAGTTTGCTCCTGGACCCCGCTGCCCTGCTCATACAGAATTCCAGGACTACCTTATCTCCTTTGCCTGATGTTCTGCATCTCTGAACCACGAGCCCCCTAAAGCCAGATCCAGGCGTGGCAGATTGAGTCATTTCTGTCAAGTGGAAAACCAGGAAGCCTGGGGAAAGGGAAATTCAGGTGAGATGGAGAGTGCACTAACTTTTCTCAGGGCTTACACTGAGAAAATACAATTTTCCTAGGAGCTCTCCAGGCACCTGGCCAGCATGTGCCAATTGGCCAGGTTTCTGTCTTTGTACTGACCCCCTTGGGAATTTAGATTATTATGGCTGTTCCTGTCATTGGCAGCTGCCATCCAGGCGCTGTGCCCCCGTATGCATGTAATTGGAAATAAGTCCTCCTCACAAGCATGCTTCAGGTGGGCACAATTACATTATTGCTGTTTTACGGTTCCAGAAACGAAGTCTCAGGTTTAGCAACTGCCCCAAGGTCACCATAGCTAAATGCATGGGGGTTTAAAAAAAAATACAAAGGGCAGAATCATATAAGACTTTGTTCGTATCTAAGCATTTTCTCCTAGAGCAGTACAGAAGTCTGAGTTCTCTTTAAGGGATTCAGCCTTGAGAAGAAATCTGTCAGGAGTTTCAGAGAAGACATTACACAGCACAGGGCAGACAATGAACTTGGGACTCACTCTTCTGACTCAAGGTCAGAAACACATGGGCTGTGGAACCAAGAAGTGCTATATTCCCTCATGGATCTGCTGCCTTTGTCCCAAGACAGTCGAGGTCCTGGTGAAGCAAGAAACCTTCCCTGTCCCCAAAACTCATCACACTCCACTATGCCGCCCCCAGCTCTGCCAAAAGCCTTCTGCAGACATGCTTCCTTTTGCTAGGGATTCAAAGAGAAGATGGGCATGGAGAAATGCAGACTATGGGTCGTGGTTAGAACAGCCGAGAAGTCTCTCTCAGCAATGGGCCCCAACTGCTGAGGATACTAAAGAAGTCTCAGCAATAGGCTCTTCTCGGCTCATCGCTAAGTTGGCCCAGACCCCGAGAGGCTGGAAAGGTCTGCTCAGCACGTGTCCTGGGGGCCAGAAGGCCAGAGGAAAGACTGCTTCTGAAGAATTCTAAATACCTTTGCCACAGCTGAGTATGTCAGCCCGTCTACAATACCAGAAGTACGTCCATCACCGGGAGAGCATGAGAATTAATATTAATTCCAGTAAGGATGAAGAAGGCTAGCTCAAAAGCACACGTGTGAGCATAGCTACAGATCAGGAGTAAAGTTGTTGTTTGAGCCGACACCAGAATACCTCAAAAGAGAGCACTCGTTTAGGAAGATACTGAGAAGCCTCTAGAGATTGTGGATCTGCTAGCACAGGGGGTATAGTGACATCACCAATGGTATGTTTTTGGGTGTGTCTGTTTCCGAGGAGGAAAACCCACAGACAGAAGCCTGTCAGCTGCCCTCGAGCTGTGATGGCCCCTGGAATGAGATGGCAGTGAAAATTTTCCGGAGAGGGCAAATACAGGGCTTTTAAGGACAAGGATGTCTCCCGTGCAACTGGAAATTAGGTGCAGTGTTGTGATGACACCGTCTCCCCCAGACCCTCAGTGGAGATGGCCACCCACACGAAGTCCCCCTGTGTGCAGAACTCATGGAGGGCGTCCAGGTCCATGTTTGAAATAGCGGGGGGAGGGGGCGAAATCGGGTGGCCAGACATCCACACATGAACCAAATTAGTCAGGACAGAAGGCGGAGCCATGACATGCAGCCACTTTGCCCCCTCCTACCTCCTGCTTGAGGAATCCGAGGAATTCTGAGGACTTGGGCCTCCACAGACAGGGATTAGGAGGTGGGAAGTTTTATCTCGCTCTTAAGCACTTAGAAGGCCCTGGCAAGCGTTTGGGTTACATATAAGTACAGAAATACTGCCCCACCCTACGGACATGTAGACACAGGGTAACCGCGTATATTTGTATTTTTCGCAGTTAACAAAGCTGATACTGAGGCGCTTTGCGTGTCAGGCGCATTTAGGTACTCAGATACATCTGATCCAGGGACTTGTTCATAAAAGACTCTTGAAAAAAGGAAAAGGGGGAGCCTGGGTGGCTCAGTTGGTGAAGGGTCCAACTCCTGATTTCGGCTCAGGTCATGGTCTCAGGGGATCTCCCCAGGCTCCGCGCTCAGTGGGGAGTCTGCTGGAGATTCTCTCTCTCGCTCTCCTTCAGCCCCTCTCAGGACTCTCCCTCTCTCTCTGTCTCAAATAAGTAAATAAGTCTTTTTAAAAATGAAAGAATAAGCCACAGGCTGGCCAAAAATGTTTGCAAATCACATATCTGATAAAGGATTTGTATCCAGAATATATTTTAAAAAAAATACTCTCAAAACTCACCAATAAGAAAATAACCCAATAAAAGATGGGTGATGTATTTGAGTGGATACTACAGCAAGAGATTACATGAGTAGCAAATAAGTACATGGAACTACTGAAGCCTTCCTCGTGGACTTAGTTATTTATTTATTTTTTGTGGCTTAGGCCAGATAATGAATGTGAAATGGTTTTTGATTAAAAGGAGCCCATTCCACTGTGAGGACCTACCCTAGCCACTGCCTTTTCTGAGAAGAGTCCACCAGCCATCCTGGTCGGCTTGTGTATGTGATACACTTGAGGTCTGCCAGCAGAAGAGGCAGGGCCTTGATCAGTACCCACTTCTGTCTCGATTAGTCCGGCTCTGAGACATACAGGGAGAGCCAGCAGTTGGTAGTGACGTCAGAAGGTGAAGGGCACCCAGGACCAGACCTTGCCAATTCCAGACCTTTTCTCAACATCTGTTGTACTGATGTAATAGAGCCTCAAAAACTGTTTTATGAATTTATTCTTTCATTCTCAGTGTTAATTGTTGCTTCTCAAACATCAGTTTAACTGTCTAAAATCTTCTAGAATAGTTTAAAATCATAAACTCTGAGACTGGACTAGAATTGTCAGCATGGACTTATATTCTCCTAATTTAGGTGGGACCAAGTTAGTCACTTAATATGTGAATTAACTTGATGGTGCATACACCAGACATGTGTTCACTGTCAAACAATTACCACCAAATCCGTGGTAATTTGGCTTCAATTGACATTCTATTTCAAAATTCCTGCTTTGCTTTATAATTCCATGTAGGGTGTTCCTAGGAAACCCAAAATGCATTATTTAAATTGTATCTCCCAACAATTAGCCTAGAAATAAAAGAGAAATGGAGCTCACTTTGAAAGACCCTCTTAAGAAAATGAAAGGACATGTCACAGACCGGGAGAATATATTTGCAAGTCACAGATCTGACAAAGGATATATCAATACATAAAGAACCCTTGAAACTCAGTAATAATATCCTCCATTAAAGATGGACAAAAGATTTCAACACTTCACCAAAGACAACACACAGATGGCTAATAGATGATCAACATCATTAGTTATTACGGAAATGCAAATTAAAACCACAGTGAGATGCTTATTAGAAGGGCTAGCGTCAAAAAGACTGTATCAAGTTTTGGCAAGGACGTGGAGCAACTGGGACCCTCAAACACTGCTGGTGGAATAACACATGGTACAACCACTTTGAAAAATCATTTTTGCAGTTTTTAAAAAGGTAAGTATACACCTACCATATGACCCCGCCATTCCACTCAGTTGTTTACCCAAGAGAAAGGGTTTCCATGCACAGACTTGTATGTGAATGTTGGTAGGAGCGTTATTTATAATATCCCCCAAACTCAAATGTCCATCACAGATGAGTGCTTAAGGAAATTGTAGGGGCGCCTGGGTGGCTCCCTCGGTTAGGCCTCCAACTCCTGATTTTGGCTCAGGTCACAATCTCAGGATCTCAGTGCCGTGAGATCGAGCCCTGTACCAGGCTCTGTACTCAGTGGGGAGTCTGCTTGAGATTCTCTTTCTCCCTTTCCCTCTGCCCCTCCTCCTGCTCATGCTCTCTAAATAAATAAACAATCTTTAAAAAAAGAATGTATCCATATAGCGGACTACTATTAAGCAATGAAAAGGAATGAGTGGCCAATATCCATAACAACATGGATGAATCTTGAATAATTATGCTGAACACAAGAAGACAGATTTTATTTTTTATTTATTTATTTTTTTAAGATTTTATTTCTTTATTTGAGAGAGAGAGAGTGAGCACGAGCAGGGGGAGGGGCAGAGGGAGAGTGGCAGGGGAAGCAGACTCTCCACTGAGCGTAGGGCTTGATCCCAGGGCCCTGAGATCTTGACCTGAGCCACAGTCAGATGCTTCACAGAACTGAGCCACCCAGGTGTCCCTAGTCTTTCCTATTTTAAAAGGTTGCCCAAGAAGTGGCTCGACAGCTTCACATTCTAAAACTCTGAGAGCGCAGGGCACTCTATGTGTTGCACGCCCCCACCACGTGTGGGGTCGTTTCAAGTTGCGGAATACCAAGTCCAGGGCTCATGAAACGACTTCGTCTTTTTTTTTTTATTGCGGTAAAAAATACATGACATAGTATTTACCATTTTAAGTGTACAGTTCTGCGGCATTAAGTACCTTCACATGTTTATACAAGCAGAACCATTTTTATCTTCTCCAACTGGAACCTCGGTACTCACTAAACACTAACGCCCCATCTCACCCTCCCACCAGCCCTTGGCAATCACCATTCTACTTTCTGCCTCTAGGTGCTTCATATAAGTGGAATCATGTAATAGGTGTCCTTTTGCAACTGGCTTATTTCATTTTGCACGGTGTCTCCAAGTCTCATCCATGTTGTAATGTGTGAGAGTTTCCTTCCTTGTTAAGGCTGAATAATATTCCGTTGCGTGTCTGTATCACATTTTAGTGACCCGTTCATCCACTGAATCCACTGATGGACCCTTGAGTTACTTCTATCTTTTGGCGACCGTGAAAAATGCTGCTGCCAATACCTGCTGGGTCCCAGCTTTCACTTCTGTCAGATATATCCCCGCAAGCGAAATTGTTGGATCATATGATAATTCTCTACTGAATATTTGAGGAATCACCAAAGCGACTATTTTTAAGTTCTGTCTTCATGGTGCAAATATTTGCGATAATAACAGAATGCAAACACAACAATGACAGCCACATTTCTTAAAGACATATGTTCTGCAAGGGACTCTGCTATGTGTGTTATAAATATGCACCATCTTATTTAATTCTCCTGGAGACCCTAGGAGGCAAGTATTAAGAAAACTAAGGCTCAGTAAGGTTAAGTAACTTTTACCCAAGTCCACACTTGGTAAAAAAAAAAAAAAAAAGAGCATGCGTGAGAGAGAGACATATTTGGAACGGGAGACCATACTTTTTTTTTTTTTTTTTTAAGATTTTATTTATTTATTTGACAGAGGGAGCACGCACAAGCAGGGGGAGCCGCGGGCAGACGGAGAGGGAGAAGCAGTCTCCCCGCTAATCAGGAAGCAGGAAGCCCGATGCGGGATTCGATCCCCAGACCCTTGGGATTGTGACCTGAGCCTAAGGCAGACGCTTAACCGACTGAGCCACCCAGACTCCCCCAGAGACCATACTCTTAACTCTCTGTCGTCTTCTTCTACCTCCCAACATGTTATTTTTTTTCAAAGATTTTATTTATTTATTTGACAGAGATAGAGACAGCCAGCGAGAGAGGGAACACAAGCAGGGGGAGTGGGAGAGGAAGAAGCAGGCTTCCAGCAGAGGAGCCTGATGTGGGGCTGGATCCCAGAACGCCAGGATCACGCCCTGAGCCGAAGGCAGACGCTTAACGACTGCGCCCCCCAGGCGCCCCCCAACATGGTATTTTTAATCCAAGGACATAGCACTGACACCGTGACTTAGGGAACAGGAAGTTCTGCAGCGGCCCCAGCTCCCGGCTTTGCTGCAAGCGCTGTGAGCACTTCTCTGCATACAAGTGGCTACTCCCTTCCCTCCAGCAGTTTGTTTCCCTGCTGCCCCCATGCAGGGAAGGGCTCTCTCTCTCTCTCTCTCTCTCTCTCCCCTGAGCGATTACTAGGAAATTCCCACTTGCTCTCTCGCCAGACTCTACAGAGACTATTTTCCCTTCGGTTTTTGGGAGGCCATTGTCTGAGCCCTGAGTCATTGTTTCCCTGGCAAGGCTGCATTTCCTCCTCTCCGCCACTTGGGTCCCTCCCAGGTGCCTGCAGCAGGGCGCTGAATGCAGTTTCCTTTTCAAGCCTGCCACCAGCTGCTTTCCTTATCTCATAGGAACATTTGAGAACCTGCATTATTTAATGAAACACACAACAGATTTCTCTTTCCTTTCACTTTTTAATTTCTTGGTTCTCTCTCTCTCTCTCTTTTTCTCTCTCTTTTTTTCCCCAGGGAAAACCCAGAGAGATAGGGCAAATAGTTTTCAAAGCAGTGCTAATCCAGAAATGCATGAATGGGAAATCTGTGAATTTGAAAGTCCATATATATTTTTTTCGGCTTTCTTTCTTTCTTTCTTTCTTTCTTTCTTTCTTTCTTTCACTCCATGCCCAGCGTGGAGCCCAACACAGGGCTTGAACTCACCACCCTGAAATCAAGACCTGAGCTGAGATCGAGTCAGATGCTTAACTGACTGAGCCACTCAGGGGCCCCACGAGTCCAAATATTTTTTAAAAGCTTCATATACCCAAGAGGAAAAGGCCCAAGACACGGAGTTATACAAACCTGAGAGCTAATGTGGGTTCTGCCACTTTCTAACTGTATGATCTTGAACAAGATATGTAAATTGGAGATAATCATACCTCGAACTCTTGAGGAATAAATGGAATAACAGGATGTATGCCTTAATCCAGTACTGGGCCTTGTCTATGAAAATGCCCACTGTTGGGGCTCCTGGGTGGCTCAGTCAGTTAAGCGTCTGCCTTTGGCTCAGGTCATGATCTCAGGGTCCTGGGATCAAGTCCCGCATCGGGCTCCCTGCTCTGCGGGAAGCCTGCTTCTTCCTCTGCCTCTCTTTCTCTCTGTCTCTCCCGAATAAATAAATAAAATCTTTTTTAAAAATACAAATACTCTAAAAAAAAAAAAAAAAAGAAGGAAAACCAATTGTTTCACAGACCTTTGAAATGTCAAGAAAAAAAAGATGGGTAAAACAGACTGTGGGGAAGGGTGAACAGAAAGAATAATCGGTCTTTGTCGATCTCCTATGATGTGTCTGAACTGTGCTCAGCACTGCACATATTACATTGGACGTCTGTTGTCATCTGCCTGGCATGGAGGACCGCCACTTACGGCTATGGGAGTGGGCATGTGCCCCAGGCTGGGCCGCCGAGGGCACTGGTTTCTCCACGGCCACAGTGACTGGTCAGAAGTGGATAAGTAACTCAAGCAGAGGCCATGAGAGCATCAAGCAGAGCTCCTGCTGGAATGCCGGGGAGAAGAGCATCTCAATCCGCAGTAGCAGGTGCCTGGTCCAGTCTAAGCCCAGAGCCCGGACTGCCGCATCCAGCCACACAGCTTATACTCTGCACACCTCTAGGTGGTGCCCTTCTCTGGTGATCCTGACATGTCCCACATTGGAAGACCTGCTTAAAAATAAAGCCAACTCAAAGGATGAGCAGAAGGGGAAGACAGATGAAGACACGTACCTTAAAATATTGTTTCAGCCCTGCCTAAAGGTTTGTGTCCTAAAATGTTTAAGCTATCTGAGTTGTGAAATAGAATTAGAGGGGACTGGACAATAAACTAGAAACCCACCCAGCCACTCAATAACCACTATTGTCTGCATGACAGATGCCCTTCCTATTTACTTAGCTTTGTTCTTGTTTCTTATGGCCTAATAACATTGGATTTATTAAGCCAAGAGTACTCAGCTTTTCTGGGCCACATTCTAATACTTTCTGTGATGACCACCAAAGATTTCATTCTTAAATCGATTCATCCTAAACCCTTGGTTTCACCCAGGCTCTGTTGGCTTCAGGAGGTCTATAAAAATAACAATGTCTAGCCATGGAAGATTAATTAACTAAATTATGCTACAGCCTCAAAATGAAATGCTATAGCCATTAAAAACGATAATGCTAGACCAGCAGATAACCCTCTGTCAATAAGCAAACCGTTTATGTGGTTGTATTTATGTAGGCAAAATATTTGCTCCAGAGAAAAGTCTTTTCGTGTGATGCCTTTTTGAAAAATGAAGGAAGCACCTCAAATTACTGAAATGTTTCCTTTTTAAGAGATAAGAGCATTTAAACATGATTTCCAGTTTATTTTATATGTGCTGGATAGGAGCATTTCAGCTCACAAAAAAATATTTTAGCCGGTAAGAAGTTCAATATTGAGGAAAGATTCTTTTTGAGTAAAATTAATTTTAAAGCCATCTGAATACACACTGAGGGATAGAAAATCAAGTTAAGAATCTGAATGATCCTGGTGCATGGGGTGACTTCCATCCCCCGGACATGCTAAGCAGAAGAACTTACAAGATATGTTCTGTAATGACTCACCTGGCTATAAATTCACAAGTGTCATGTGTCATATTTAGAATCATTAAATATATTCAGAGGTGAATTTAAATAGAATGGAACAGCAAAAAAAAAAAAATAAAGATTATGCTACATCTGTATGCCTCAACTTACAAAGTATTCCATAGCCAACACACTGTTAAGTGACAAAGATATATTTTATTTTTTTTTTTTTTAAAGATTTTATTTATTTATTCGACAGAGATAGAGACAGCCAGTGAGAGAGGAAACACAAGCAGGGGGAGTGGGAGAGGAAGAAGCAGGCTCAGAGCAGAGGAGCCTGATGTGGGGCTCGATCCCATAACGCCGGGATCACGCCCTGAGCCGAAGGCAGATGCTTAACCGCTGTGCCACCCAGGCGCCCCGACAAAGATGTATTTTAAAACACTGTACATACAAAACCCCCGTTTTTGTGAGAAAATACATACACACCTGCATACAGTAAAGCCTAGAATTATGTCAATCATAAATGGTAAATGAAATAGTAGAGCGAGCATCTCTAAGTGACAGGTTTGTGGATAGGTTTATTTTCTTCTTTGTACTTTTCCTGAATGTTTAGCACATTGATCACTTAATAATAAAGTGATCTTAATTTTGAAACGTGAAATACATTGTATTCAGTCTTACCTCAACCCTACTGAGTCATTTGCCTTAGTTGTACCTTGACATTCCATAGGCTGCATTGTGTCCCTGACAAGAAGTTAACTGGGAACATGGAAATAAGCTCCACTTGGTACAGTTAGAAGGCCCAGTCTAGTTTCTGAGAATCACATAATGATATTATTTTGTACCTTGATATAATTTTAAAACATAATTACCCAGTCATAAACTTTTATCATTAAAAGAAAATGCACTAGTCTAGGATTTAGGAAGCTTGACCCTTTTTCTCTCCTCAGCTACTAGCAAGTGGGCAGGTCTCTCTCCAGGACTTTGTGGAGCCCCGTGGAGATTTCAGAAGCTTGAGCCTCCATGAACTTAGGTCTGTCTCTCAGAGATCTTCAGTTTTCTCTGGTATCCTTCTCTTTTTAAGATTATAGTCAAATATAAAGAACTTTTCCTGGCGGTTTTACTAGACCTGAAGCAAAAGGTCTGGATTGGACTCTATTTTTGAATGTATATTTGAGTCCTTATATTTATAAGGCAACACCTATAAATTGTGTGACGGGCAGATTCCTTCACCTTTCAGGGGTTCAGCATCATTGCTTTAAAAATGAGCAAATAAAATGATCTATCTCTTTAAGATTTAAGACATGAGATAGCGTATCTAAATCTCTGGCAGATTCCTGATACATAGGAAGTGCTAGACACCTGTTATTTCTCGTTACCATTGGCTTCACTGGTTACACACCCCTACTCAAACACACATTAAACCCTAGGAAAGCCGAAGTTTCCCTTAGCATACATTTTCATTAGCGTACATCTCCATGTCCATTTTGTTAAGTACAAATAGGCTTTCATGTTCACGATACACACGAATGAAGAAGTTGAGGGAAAAAAGAGAAATGATTCTACATCAGAATTTCCTGGGTACCGTCAAAGGAATTCCTCATTTGTAAGAACTTGAGAATCATCTTTTCTTATCATTAGTAAAAACAATTTGTCTTAAAGTGTTTACCAGCAACCACAACTTGGAATGTTCTCCTGAAAGCAGCTCATTTCATAATAGTAGTTAAACAGTGATTTGATGAAAGTGTTTGTTTCCCTAGATTCTTTATCCATTCCCATTCACAAGTCTTCCTCAAAAAATTGTATCTACGCAGTTTTAATACTCAGGCTCATACAAAGATGGCCTGTGACTTTAGATAAACATTTCTTTTTTAAAAGCAGCACTTGAAAGTGCTCTTGTAAGCGAACTCCCAAATTCTGAATTTCAAATGGAGAGCAGGGGATTTACCACATATGTGATGAAGAATCATGTTTTCATGTCCCTTCATTTTGGCAGGAACTCTTGTTTCAATTGAAAACATTCCTTTACCATTACAGAAACCCAGAGGGCAATCATGAATTTAGACCTGGAAAATAAACTGAGAGGAAAGACTGGAATAACATGTGGTTGTCATTTTCTAGGCCACAGAGAGGGGAAGTGGTTTTCCAGGGTTAGCAAAGCAAAGGCTAGACACGTACCACTTTCACGTGGAGGCAGTCAGTAAACATACAAACAGATGGTGATTCGCCTTTTTCTTTCATGGTGAAGCAGGTGTTGACTTGCCCTGCCATTAGGGCTGCTTATTTGAGGATCTTGATGTCATTTTAAATTTGAGGTAAAGTTTTTCTATTTATATTGGTGGCCTCTCACAACTACTCTGAACGATAAGGTATCTTACTCAATCTGGCTTCTCTTCCATAAAGATAAAACTTCCTGGGTTGTGGGACTTCCCCAAGACCACAGTTAGAAGTTTGATTGGAAATCACTATCTGAATTTTCAGTCTTACAGATTATTCTATCTATCCATGCCTAAGAAGAAGGAAGGAAAGAGGGAAGGAAGGAAGGAAGAAAGAAAGGAAGGAAGGAGAAGTAGTGTTTTTGTTTCAAAAATATATTTACAATACCAGGTTGTAAAAACAGTATTAACTTGCAGAAATCACTACATCATTCTTCTAACCCCTTTTAATAGCTTGTGGTCACCTGTCTTGTTTAATCTCTGTTCATCCACCTCAGATTTATATCCTGCACTATCTACACTCAAGCAAACAAGACACATAGCTAAGATATCATAATATTTATATGGGGATGACCGCTCCTCTTCCCCCATCTCGTGGCAGACATGGCTAGCTGATGACAGTACTCTTTCCACCCCACCCAGATGAAGCCTCACAATCCTCCTCACTCCAGAAGACTAACACCAACTGATTTGGGATGAAACCTCTTTGCCATCTCCAATTTAGAGCACAGTCCCCCAGTCCGGTAGCTTCTTCACCGGATAACATTGCCTCTGCTACTTATGTGGTCCTTCTGAAACTCACTTTCCTCACCCATGAAATGAGTATCATATGATTACCCCACATTGAGTCTGTAATAAGATAATGTATATAAAAACACTATGCAAACATACAGAATAACTGTGACTACCTTTAACGTTATACAATGGCTTGTTTTATTCCACTCATTTTAATTGTTCCCCTCATCATTAGCTTTCTGCCTCAGAAAATTCTGGCCTGCCTTACACAAAGTCGTGCCTCACCTAGCACAGTGTCGGCACATAATTTGTTCTCCATAAACATTAGCCCCCCCCCCCCGCCTGTTCCTGACTCGCTCCTGATCATTCATCAACTATTAGTGTTCACAGCATTTTCACACCACCATCTGCCCCAGTTCAATACATTGCAAAGCATAATGTCTCAGAGGATTTAAAAACAGTACCTTGGCTGGTTTCACTAGTCTGCGGCATTCTTTCCCAAAGATGGAAAACCCTGGAAAGAAGTATGTCTGTGGCAGGGGCATCCAGGCCTTCCCCTCCCTAAGAGGATGATGACAGTGCTTCTGCTCCACTGGCAATTTCCTATGTGCCAGTCATTGATCATTAGTCTTTATAACAATCCCATGTGATAATATTATCTTCACTTTAGACATCAGGAAATTGTCACAGAGAGGTCACACAACTTTCCAAGGCCACGCAACTATTACATTGATGTATTAGCGTTCTCCAGAGAAACAGAACCAATAGGAAATAGAGACGTAGATATAGATGAGATTTATTATAGGATTGGCTCATGCAATTACGGAAACTAACAAGTCTGTGATCTGTCTGCAAGCTGGAGAACCAGGAAAGCTGGTGATATCATTCAGTCTGAGTCAAAAAAACCTGTGAATAGGAGTGGGGAAGGGTGGAGGGATGCAGATGGTGTATTGAATCCCAAAACTTGAGAACCAGGAGCATCAGCCCTCATCCAAAGGCAGGAGAAGCTGGATGTCTCAGTTCCAGCAGAGACAGAGAATTTGCCCTTGCTCTGCTTTTTCATTCTATTCAGGCCCTCAGTGGATTAGATGATGCCCATCCTCACTGGTGAGGGATCTTCTTTACTCAACTTACTGACTCAAATGTTAATTTCTTCCAAAGACACTTTAACAGACATGCCCAGAAATAATGTTTTGCCGGCTATCTGGGCATCCCTTAGCCCAGTCAAATGGACACGTAGAATTAACCATCACAGTAAGTCATGCAATTATTAAGTAGGGATTCAAACCCAAGCAGCCTGGTTCTGGAACCTATATTCTCATCTCAATCCATTTCTGCTTCCTCTTTGGATTTGTGGAGGTTGTGTCAAGCAGAATGGGATCTCTTGGGATGGTGTGCTAATGGAGCCAGACCCTTCTTCCTTGCCCCTCCTCCTGTATCTACAGAACTGCGTGAGCCCTGTCCAGGTGCTGCCTGATTACCCTGCCTGAGACTGTATACCCCAAGGCAGGATCGGGGCTTTTAAATATCTCACGAAGAATTTTTGATAGCTCTAGAAATATAAAGGTACATATCAAAGTGTGAGTAAAATAAAGAGACATGAGAAGGTTGACTGCAAAAGCAGCTGGAGACAGCAAAACAAACGGGCTAAAGGGAGATTCTGGCTGATGGGGTAAAAGCCCAAAAACTGTCCTAAACTGCCAGGAAATCCATTTAAAAGCTATTTCCGAGGAAGACCAATATTTAAATCCATATAATACTTTCACAACATATACATGTATCAAATCATCATGTTGTATACTTTAAATATCTTATCATTTTATTTATCAATTATACCTCGATAAAGCTGAATAAAACCAATAAATGTGGATTGACCAATATTTGATATAGTCCTTTTGTGTTTCACCTACATTTTCACCCTTAGGTTATAAAGTGGTTTTTAAAGGCAGTCAAACGCTTGTAATATGGCTTACAATAGAAAGAAAAATTAATAAAAAGTAGGCCAATGAAATAAAAATATGCCAGTTATTGGGCTAATACATTAATAGCATTTTTAAGTTTATTTGCTTGGAAAATTCAAAATTGATCTTTATTTTTTTTTTTTTAAAGATTTTATTTATTTATTCGACAGAGATAGAGACAGCCAGCGAGAGAGGGAACACAAGCAGGGGGAGTGGGAGAGGAAGAAGCAGGCTCATAGCAGAGGAGCCTGATGTGGGGCTCGATCCCATAACGCCGGGATCACGCCCTGAGCCGAAGGCAGACGCTTAACCGCTGTGCCACCCAGGCGCCCCCAAAATTGATCTTTAAAAGGATCTTTATGAGTTAAAAAAAGTGTTATTTAGTTCAATCCATTATTCAACTATTAAACTAATATTTGTTGATGTGCTTTCCATAAATAGAGACATTTTTAGACAAATATAAACTAAGGTTTTGCCACCAACAAATCTTAAGTAGAATAAGTGCTAAAGAGTGTGACTGAGTTGAGGACAAAGCGGTTCTCAGGTGGAAAGTCTGTTTTGGGCCAATAAATGATGGTCAAGACAAAACAGATTTAAATCCATATAAACCAGATAACTCAGCAATTGCAATTATAAAGGTCACCCTTGACCATTAGGTGGTCACTCACGTTTGTGATATGAGAGACCCTGGAGCCTACTCCATGTCTCAAGATATTTTTCTAGTTTTACAGAACTGTAAATTCTTCCAATAAAAATTCATTCCTTTCAACCAGGAGGGTTTTCTGCCTTCAGGTGATCATTTCTGGACTTATCTCCAGGCACTGAACAGCATTCACCCTCACTTCCACCTGTGGATCTCTCCATGACTTTCCAACATGGACCATTCCATGCCTTTGCTGATGCCTTTGCCTCTCTTCCTGGACAGTGTTCTCCAACTCCTCTCCTGTTGGACCAACTATTCTGTAAGGGTTTCCGAGGCTTTTCACTACCTTCCCCATTCTCAGAGACATGACTCCTTCTAGAATTTTCTGAAGATTTTTTATTCTAACTTATCACACTATATTATATTTTATGGCTATTTTCACACTACTAGACTTCCTTGTTCCCTTCATGGTCTTTTTGTAATGTCTAGATATGAGCATCTTAAAAGCAGCGGCGCTAGCTTCTTTCCTTCATTGTTTCTGCATCCCTAGTATTTAACATGGTATCCTATACATGGCCCATCTTCAATAAAATTAGAAGGAAGAGGGGGAAGTGTTAGCAGCTTTCCAGTCTTCATAGTTGACAGCACATGTGGGATCGTGGCAGCCTGCTGAGAGCAGGCTGGTGTGAAGTGCTTGATAATCCTAATAATCTTTGAAAAGTGAGAGCAGTGTCCTAAGCACTTGACATGAATAAGCAAAGAGCTGAGGCCTAGAGAGCTAAATTAGCTGCCTAAGGTTGAAGGGGGTAAATCTGATCCAAATCTAGGGAGCCTGGCTTCAGCATTGGTACTCTCCCTCATTCTGCTTTTCTGCTGAAGGAGGAAAAGAGGAATATCATAAGTACAGAGGAGGTGAGCACAATTAAATGGGGGAGATAGGAGACCAAAGACACGTTTCACACATTCCACAATTCTGGTTTTGCCGGAAGAACAAAAACTAACAAAAATCTCAATGTACACAAACATGTTGGAAGGACTTTGAAATACAAGTTTGTGATAAAGTACCGTTAGCTAAAACAAAGCCTTGAGAACCATCCCAAATATCTAAACAAGCATGTTATCCAGAGAGAGTCACTCTCCACTGAAACAAGGACAAACAGCATACAGAAAGGAAGGAAAGCCATTATGAGCCATGCGTAGAAAATGTAAACAAAGCAAAAACATTTGCTGCTTTGTTTCCACTTAACTGACTGCTGGTCTTTCATAGGAGATAGTTCGTATCTATCACAATTCTGAACTTGAATATCACCAATTGAATATCTGAGTATCACCTGGTCTTTCATAGGAGATAGTTCGTATCTATCACAATTCTGAAATTGAATATCACCAATTGAATATCTGAGTATCACCTTCCAAAGACACTACTTATTAACAAGTTTTGTTTATTATTATTAATAACAAAAAACAAAAAAGACCACAGGAAAGTAGGGGGGCCCTGAAAGGTCGTGCAAAAACAAGGTTCCCACAGAAACAAAAATTCGGAGCTGCGGGACCTGTGCAACCAGAGGTGGTCCCTATCCAGGCTCTCGCTGAGGAAGGGGTAGCGCTGGGAAGGGACCCACCACGACCCGCTGGCGCTTGCCCGGTTGGACCTTGGTGCTACTTCTTTCCAGTACTGCCTGCTCCCTGGACTGTCACTTTGAAGGCAGGAGCAAGTGGGAGATTTTACGACATTCCGAAAACCTAGGAGGCCAATTTCCTCTGAGATGTCTGAAGGACAGAAGTGACTTCAGGTTCCTCCAGTTTCAAAAATTGACCAGGTTCTGAAAGAGCTTTCCCTGCCCTCTGAGAAATGCTACAGCAGGTCTTCAGCACTTTCAGCCTCGATGTCTCCCGGTCTCTGTGGGATAAAAGCAGTGTAGAGAGACTCCTAAGTGGACTTAATCTGCAGACGGAGAAGATAGAGGCATGCCTGGAGCAGGAAACTGGGCAGGCGGATCGCTCATCCTCTCAGAGGGAAGATACCAGACTTGGAATAAAGAATTATTTCCAAGGGATCCGGGACTATTTGCAAGACCAAAAGTATAGCAACTGTGCCTGGGAGGTCATCCGTGTAGAGATGCGAAGGTGTTTTCTGTTCACTGAGCAGCTTACCACAAGACTTCAGGACCAAGAAATAGGTCACTTACATAACTAACTAGTTTGGAGCTGATTGCTAGTATCATTTTAGACGTCTCCTCAAACCACTGTGATATTTCTAAGCAACTTCCTGTTTATTCTTTTTGTGACTTAGGATAATATTGTCAGTCAATTTTCTGGACTGATAAAATCATTCTTAGGGCGCCTGGATGGCTCAGTCAGTTAAGCGTCTGCTTGGGCTCAGGTCATGATCCTCCCTGCTCAGCGGGGAGTTGGCTTTTCGCTCTCCTTCTGCCCCTCCCCGCACTCTTGCCTATGCTCGCTCTCTCTCAAATAAATAAAAACTTTAAAAAATTATTCTTACCATTTGCAAATATTAGTTTAATGGATTAGTTTATTGAAATTACCTAAACATTTATTATACAAATAGTAACAGTTGATGATTTATATATAAAATATTTTAAAATTAAATGATTCTTTTATTTCATTTTCACAATCAAATCTAAATTCAGTGTTCTTGGAACTTTGCTCAAAGCGTCATCTTCAGACTGCTTCATTTGACAGAGAAAATAGTTAATCTTAAACTATCTTTAGGATCATTTTGCACTGCTGAAGGAAAGAGTGTCTTGATAGAAGGATTAGCAGAAATAAAGAAGATTGTGAAAGAAGAGATTAAAAAAAGAAGAAGATGAAAAATTTGGCAGTTTTGCTCCTCAATGAGTCCTAAACTTGAGCAAGAACAGAAACATGTCTTGCACCCTAGCTGTCATCCCAATCTTGAGCATGCCTAGCGTCTGTTTTCGATGTCATATGTGACCTCAGAAGAGAATGAGAACAAAGAAAAGCGTGGGGATAAAGATGGTAATGGCTAAGAAAAAGTGAGGGAAGGGAAGAAGGGTGGAGCCGGGATTTCTGAGATGCCCTCCTTCCGTGTCTCCGCACACAGACAAGTGTGGAAAGCCCTCAAGGACAGTCACTACCCGTTCTTAGACTTCTCGTCTTCTGCTTAAGCCCATCAGTGGTAAATCATCGATCACTGATGTCTATTCATTCAGTGTTGCCTTCAAGTTTATATGAATTGTGGGGCCACAGTCTTAGTATTGTGATTTATCCAGGGAAACCTGGACACAGACAGACGGAGGAGAGGCCCGTTCACAGGGAGGCAGAGACTGGAGTGACGTATCTATAAGTCAAAGACACGTCAAGCTTTGCTAGGGGACACCGGAAGCTAGGAAGAAGGCAAGGAAGGATCCTCCCTTACTGTCTTCGGAGAGAATGTAGTCCTGCCAACACCTTGATTTTGGATTTTGAGCTCCCAGAACTGGAAAGGAATACATTTCTGTTGTTTTAAGCCCCTAGTTTGTGATACATTGTTTCGGCAACCCTAGGAAGCGAATGTAGTCGCCTTGGTCCACACTGCTCGGTGTCCACACGCTGACCCAACTCCTCGTGTGGCCCATGGTGGCCTCTCACTGATCATAAACTTCTCCTGCAGTCCCATGCTCTCCCACATTCCCACGGCCAGTTTTCTATGTGCTCATCTCTCTCACTACGCTGAGAGGGAAGATGCATCTTCCTGGGCTGGGCTTTGAGTGGAGAGAAAAACAGAGTCTCTCAGAAAAGCCCGCTGCTCAGAGATGGTACCCATGGGAGTAATCGTTCGGTTTTTCGTAGTCTCTCCCTGCTTCCACCTTTCCACTGCTCCTGTTGCTAAGTTAAGGGTTAATACCTCTCCTGTATGCAGCAAAAGCTGTGTGCTGCCACAGAAACATCTCGTGGCACTTGTTAAAGGCTCTGAAAGCTTTTGTTTATTTGTCAGTGTGTTTAATAGAGAATATATGCCGTATATAGTTTTACAGGATTCAAGATTGAGACTATAATAAAATTCATCAGCAAAATAAAAGTAACAGGAATTTGATCTTTTAGAAAATATTATTTCAGAAGGTATTTACAAATTCTACCTACAATGCCTTGGGATCCAGATCTTAGAGATCAACTTTCCCAGAAACATAAATGCATTCACAGCAACAGTTAGAAATCTGTCTGTGGTTATGGATAAAAAAAGAATTTACAATACGTGAAAAGTTCTGCTTTTTAAGAACTAAGAGAGCTAATTAAAATCCTAGGGGCACGCACCTAAATACACTTACGTTTCTAAGGTTCAAACCCATGAACTGATGACCACAACAGATAGAGGCAGAGTGAGGAGGAATGAGCACATGACTTGGGTCAGAAAATCCAGCTCATGGTAAGTACCAGGTCTTGACCACCATTTACTATGACTGCCCAGTCACTTAATCCCTCAGAGGCTCATTTGCCTTAAGCCTAAAAACCCTATCAATAATATCTACCCTTCCTACTCATGAGCAAGATTAAATGAGATACCATATATAAAAATACTTTACCATATACAAAAATATGGTAAAAATATCATATATAAAATACCATATGTAAAAATATAAAAATATGTTAAATATCATGTGAACCTTAAAACCCCTACAAAGAATACATTTCAAGCCAATTGAAGAAATTATTTTTGCATTACTTACCACTTAGATTTTTTAAACCATAATAAAACCTAATCAACTAAAACATATTTATTTAAGAAACCAATAAGTTTGGTTTAAGAGGGACAATCTTCATCCCATTATAGCTTCTATCAGGATAAGGTGATACCTTTTACACAAGGACAGAGTTAACATATCAATTCTTATTAATAGCAAAAATATTTTAGCACCAAAGTGGATGTATCATACCTTGGGAATTGGGTGAGGTAACTAGAGCTTAAAGAGATGAGTTCTTTACCCAAATAGTCTCTTTGGTAGTAACTGCAACTCAACTATTGTATTCATATTATTTTTGAAATGATATTTAACATACTATAGACAATACATCATTGTAGTTTGGTTATCATTTTAAAGATTTTTCTCTTCAGTTCTTCACCCATTAATATTATCATCTTGGGGTGCTTGGGTGGCTCAGTCGGTTGAGGGTCCAACTCTTGATTTTTCCTCAGGTGGTGATCTCAGGGTCATGAGATCGAGCCCCATGTGGGACTCCATGCTCGGTATAGAGTCTGCTTGAGATTCTCTCTCTCTCCGTCTCCCTCTGCTCCCCACCTCGTGCGCACACTCTCTCTCAATAAATACATCTTTTAAAAAAATTATCATCTTTTAAAATACACTCTGACGTCATGAGGATTGTGTCCACCAGACCTTCAGCAATATCCAAACAGCACAATAGTGTATATTTTCCATATACACACAAAGGGAAGGTCCGACCAGCAGGATAGGCCCTCTTGGAGGCTGATGGACCTTAGGGAGCTGAGCTTACACAGCTCTGCCCGCTCTCCTGCCACAGGGCAGATGGGGACAATTCAGGGTTGTTCTCTAGTGAGATCACAAACATCTTGAAGATGAAATCAATCACTTTTGGGTGCAGCTGTCAAATCACCAAAGTAAAAAATGTTAAATGTCTAATCACCAAAGATCTTCACCACAGTGTGTTTTGGGAAGAAGAGCTAACGGTTTTCCTATCAGAGTATTTCTGATGCTCAAAGGCATTTTTGAACACATTTGCTCTCTGAGAGAGAAGGAACCTTAGTTCAGGAAGAGCAGAGATCAGAATGTGAGGACCCCTCTCCTCTCAATCTAGAATCCTATCTCCATTTGTTAAATAAATTTAATCACTTACTCTCCACAGCACTCTTCCTCTGGGTCTTTAAATGTGCACAGTCTCCCAAATGTGGAGAAAAACTTCCCTTGAGAGTAATATCCATGATTTTCCTGGAATAGGATTCTTTACCATCCCCAAGGAGTCATTATGGGATTACCTGCCAATATTCTTAATGGGAGCTATTTCAAGTAACATTGAACACCATTTCACAAGTAGCTCCTCCTCTCCTGGCATCCTGCCAGGTTGGAGGTAGGGTGGGGAGCCAGCGCAAAGATTCCTGGGTTCAGAAAGCTCTAAGTGTGAAGAAGAGGCAGACATACAAATCCATCGAGGTTATGGTAAGTGTAAAGTCTGAAATGAGAAAGAAGACCCAAAAAGGGGGAAAGAGATAGGATGGAGGCAGAGGCCATCAGTGGACCACAGAGGGTTTAAAGAGCAGGAAGTGGTTAACAACGTCAAGGGAAGGAGAAAGCCCAGGAAGACAGGGTATGAAAGGCAGGCCAAGTTGGCTGTGAATGGAAGGGGAGAGATAAGACAACAGCTGGAGCAAAAGCACAGTCAAGGGAGAGGCGTCTATTAGCTGTGTCTTTATGTGCCTTGAGGGTGATAGATTCAATTTCTTTAATATGACAGCTGCCCCGGAAAATGTGATGGTGAGGGATGGATATCTGAACAGCTCCAGATGTAATTAAATTAAGTTGGAGGGGAAAACACATCCTCTGGAACACAGGCTGGAATTTTAGATTAGTGCAAAGACTAGCCCGTATTCTGTTTGTTTAGTAAATATCACCTTCTAGAATTCTGAAGCACATTTTTAAATTCAGTGTCTAAAAAGCAATTTTGTGTGTGAAGGCAGTTTTCAGTCCTTCGGGTTGGGCTGAGTTGACATCTTAGGTTTACAGCATGCTAGCCATGTTAGTCCTGGGTAAGTTACTTCAATTATCTGTATTTCAGTTTCCCTATCTGTAAAATGGAGATATTAATATCATACCCATCATAGCTTTGCTGGAGAAGCAAGTGAGTTAATTCATGTTATGTGTGGTCCAAAAAAGTTAAATAAAATCTAATTGTATTGCAGCAAAAAATAATAACAATAAAAGAAATTAAAAGGAAGAAACATTGAAATGTAGTAAAACACCCAAGCTGATGTCATTTGTAGTCAGCCCTATACTCTATGTGGCCTTGAGAGAGCTAGGATAAGAGTATGAACAAAACCGGAAAACACTACCAAGGTTTTATGCAAGAAACACACCAGTGAAACCATTGTCGTGATTTTCCGTTTATACAAGAGTCACAACACACCTATCCATCCTTGAAATGCTGGCCCTTAGCCCCTTGCGTGGCACACAAGTTGGCCCGTGACACATGCCAGTTTGTTGAACTGAACGGAAAGTTAAGTTGAGGAGTTGAAAATAATCTAAACTTCCCTTTGAAAGTTGGCAGGAGTATTGTAACTATTACAATTCAGAAAGCAAGTGGAAAAATTCAGCGGATTTAGAATCTGTAGCAATGGAGGAGATCATTCTAAACGAGAGATAACAACAAAAATCAGTTTTATTAAGGATCGGAAGACACCAAAAAAACTGCAATTTGGGGAGTAGATTTCTTTTTCAAGCTGTACACAAACTAAAATAAAACAGAAACAACTTCAGTTTCCCAAGGTCATCTGGAAGACAAAAGGAAGGGAGAATGAAGAGGGAAAGAAACAACACTCATACGGGGGTAGGCGCTAAACACAATATGGTAGCAGTTCATTCATTCATTCATTCATTCATTCATGCCAGCTCCCACTCACTCCAAGAGCTCTTAAAGGCGTCAGTGTAGACAACATGAGATAACAAGTTTTATCCATAACCATTGCCAAGTTTTTGGTAAAGGGTTATGTTGTATTTGAAGTCTGATTTTTAAAGTCAATAAGTAGATATTATATTTTACAACATTTATATAAAAAATCTTTACTTTTTTTTAGATTCCTGAGATGGAAGATTAAGTTGTTAGTGTGTAGAAAACTAGCCTGTATAACTGATTCTGATTTTGCCCATGATGGAATCATTAGTGTCCCCACCACAAACAATCAGAAACTCGACAAAAGATGTCAATCAACTGTTTTCAGCACTGGACAAGAGACAGCGTGCAGCTGTGATCCTTGAGAGAAGAACAGGCAGGGGCACCTGGGTGGCTCAGTCGGTTAAGTGTCTGCCTTAGGCTCAGGTCGTGATCCCAGGGTCATGGGTCTGAGCCCCACCTCAGGCTCCCTGCTCAGAGGGGAGCCTGCTTCTCTCTCTGTCTCTGCCTGCTGTTCCTCCCCCACCTTGCTTGTTCTCTCTCTCTCTCTGTCAAATAAATAAATAAAATCTAAAAAAAAAAAAAAAAAAAAAAGAACAGGCAAAGTAAGGTACACATTCATACCTGCTTTCTGTCTGAGGGCACTTCCCAAATTGTGGCACCTGGCAGTAAATCTCAGAGAGCAGTCACTAGGCAAAGAGAACAGAGATCAGAGTTCAAGGCTGCTGAAGTGGTTGGAAACTGTGCTGTAAGCAATTGGAAGCAAGAGAGCTATGTGCAGTGACAGAGCCCCAGATGTTTGCAGAGACATCTTGTGTCTTTGACCAGGGCAGGGCTTTGCAATACCTGGCTGTCAACAGCTACTGAGTGCTGTATGCCAAACAGAAATCCCAGAGCTTTGCCACCAGAGAAAGATATGGGAGTTCCAACCACCCAGAACAGAAAGACTTCACTAAATACTGTGGTTATTTAGCTGAGACACAAGAAAAGTCATGCCCCAGAAGGGCTATTCTTTTTTTTTTTTTTTTTTTAAGATTTTATTTATTTACTTGACAGAGACAGCCAGCGAGAGAGGGAACACAAGCAGGGGGAGTGGGAGAGGAAGAAGCAGGCTCCCAGCGGAGGAGCCTGATGTGGGGCTCGATCCCGGAATGCTGTGATCACGCCCTGAGCTGAAGGCAGATGCTTAACAACTGCACCCCCCAGACACCCCCAGAGGGCTATTCTAATCCTCCAGTCATGATTACTCTAGACCTTGAAATAAAAGATAAAGTCCTAAAAGCAGTCATAGAGAAAAGATGCATAACATACAGGGGACCATAAGAATTACTGATGGCATCTTGCCAAAACAACGTAAGCCAGAAGGCTATGGAAAGATATTTTTAAAGCACTGAAAGAAAACAAATAGCAAAAACAACCTATTAACCAAGGATTCTATATATAGTAAAAATATATTTTGAAAATAAGGTGAGGGGAGCCTGGGTGGTACACTTGGTTAAGCATCCAACTCTTGGTTTTGGCTCAAGTTGTGATCTCAGGGTCGTGGGACTGAGCCCCATGTTGGGCTCCACACTCAGCAGGGAGTCTGCTTGAGGTTCTCTCTCCCTCTCCCTTTCCCTCTGCCTCTCCCCCTGCACATGAACGCTCTCTTTCTCTAAAATAAATAAATAAATCTTAAAAAAAAATAAGGTGAAATAAAGACAAAAACAGAGAATTCACTGCTATAAGCCCTATATTACAGGAACTATTTTTTGAAGTTCTTAGGATAAAGAGAAATGATATTAGATGATAGTAAGAATCTATAAAGAATTGTAAAAATGGTAAAAATATAGTAAATACAAAGGCTTTTCCTCATTTAAAATTTATTTAGAAGAGAATTGACTCTCTAACATACACACACACACACAAGAACTTATTGTGGGATTTATCACGTATGTAGAAGTAAAATGTACGACAGAACAGAAATAGCAGAAGTAATGGGAGAGGGAAAATGGAAGAATTCTGTTTTAAGTTTCTTATAATACATGTGATATATGTGGTATAATATGAATCCAATGTGGATTATAATAAGTTAAGGATGCACATGATAATTCTTACGCAACCACTAAACTATAGAGAAAAATAGAGTCAAAAAGCCAATACGGGAGATGAAATGAAATCCCCCAAAGTACTTGATAATTCCAAAAATGTCAGGGAAGGGGAGAAAAAGATTAAGCTGGACAATTAGAGAAGACAAAAGATGGCAGGTATTAACCCAACCATAGCAATAATTGCACTAAGTGTAAACTGAATAATTAAAAGGCAGAGATTGTCAGACTGGGTAAAAAAGTAAGACCCAACTATATGCCGTTTACAAAAGACACACTTCACTAATTTTTTTCAGTGAATAAATATCTATTTGAAATATTTTAAATATAGACAACTTGAGATCTTTGGTCTTCAGAATGTGTAGTTTGAGCATCTGATTTTGTGGAAAGATGTGTTCTTCCGCTACAATTTGTAGACTTACATGTAAGCATTGAACACTTATGGTAATGGCCCTATCACCTCATGTGCAAAAGAAACACTTTAAATATAAAGAAAAAGATAGGCTAAAAGGAAAAGAACAGAAAAGGATATACCATGCAGACACTTGTAAGAAAGCTCGTGTAACTATATTACTGTCAAAGTAGACTTCAAGCTTAACAAAATATTAGCAAATGAACCCATTAATAGGGATGATATATCATAACTTGGTACAGGGTTCATCCCAGTAATACAAGGTTAGTTTGTCACATAAACAGATATAATTTCAATCAATTGGCATTGTTTTGATATCTTTTGCCATACAAACGCATTTTCTATAATCCTGTCTTGGCTGAACAGCTCTTCGTAACACCGAGTTGTCCAAATAATCATCTAAGTGTTATAAGTTGTTTTTATGGCTTTTTTCTTTACACTTAATTTTTTAATCCACCGGGAATTTACTTTTATGTATGGTATGTGATAGGCATCCAGCTTTATTTTCCTCCAGCTAGATTAACCAGGTGTGCCAGCCATTTATTAAATAAGTGATCCTTTTCCCATTGAATTGAAATTTCAACTTTGTCAAACATTTAGTTCCTATATATGTTGAAACCCAGATCTGGGATCTTGATTGTTTTCCATTGTTCCATTTGTTTGTTCCTCTATGAATACAATGTCTTGTGATATGTTTTATTGCCTGGTAATGCAAATCCTTCTCACTATTTCTCTTTTTAATTACTTTCTTGGCTATTCTCATTTATTTCTCTGTATGGACTTTAAGAATATTTTATTCCATAAAAAACTCTCCTTATGATACTAATTGGAATTACCTTTCATTTATAGACCAATTTGGGAAAATTTGAATTTGGGGGCTATTAAGGATTTCACCCAAGAACATGGTCTATTTCTCCATTTGTTTCATTTTTTAGTATCCTACAAGAAGGTTTTATAACTTCCTTCTTAAAGAATCTGTATCTTTCTTTATTTCTGGATATATTTAGTTCTGTTGCTATTGTGAGTGGATTTATAATTCTGCCTTCTTTTTAACCAATTACTGTTTTTATAGAGAAAGGATTATTAATCTTTTTAAAGTTAAGGCTCATATCTGGCCTTTTGGAAGTGTGGGATGAGATCAGCCAGTCCTGTAAAAGCAAGCCTGAGCTCACAAGATCATCAGGATGAATCAGGACCAGTCCCAAATTTTGTTGTAAATCTGTCTCCTGGTGGCTCCCTTCCCTAGCTACTCTCTGATTTGGGTCCTCTTTGCAGTTCTCCCCCCCCCCCCATTCTTTCTTGACTGAATTCTATTTGTCCACTATTCAGTCCCACCCCTGCCCCTGGGCAAGTCTCAGGGGTTGGGGACCAGCACAGGAGTGGATTTGTCCAATCTTAGAGGCTGACAGACACCACTCAGGCAGTCTCAAGCTGTATGGAATAAGACTTTTATACCAGCCATATAAAACAACTAACCGTCTCCACTATATGCAGTAAAGATTATTCCTAATGAGTAGATAAGAAATTATGACAAACTTTAAGAGTGGCCATTTCGATGTGGTTATACTGGGCTAATTTAAACCTTATAAATTAACAGACTGAATCTCAATGCAGGGTTAGCCTTCACAACAGTGTTTAGTAGAAGTTTTCTTTATCTTCCCTTGACCCTGGAATCTAACGTGCTATTAATGCATTGTAGCCGTTTTGTCTTCCCCTTGTGCTGCACCCTACGAAGACCCAATCCTTGCCTGCTACCCTCAGTACCCTCAGCTGGAGACAAGGAAGTCAGACCTTTCTGCCTGTACAATAGGCCAACACAAGTACACATGGCCCATGATGCCTCTCTGTCTCTGCTTCTTCTGTCCAGCCAGTCCTTATTTAAAGAACCAACCGTTTCTTTCTTTTTTTTTTTTTTTAAGATTTTATTTATTTACTTGACAGAGATAGAGACAGCCAGCGAGAGAGGGAACACAAGCAGGGGGAGTGGGAGAGGAAGAAGCAGGCTCCCAGCGGAGGAGCCTGATGTAGGGCTCGATCTCAGGACTTTGGGATCACGCCCTGAGCTGAAGGCAGATGCTTAACGATTGAGCCACCCAGGCACCCCAAGAGCCAACGGTTTCATATCTGGGTTTAGCCTTGGCTTTTTGACCTGGCCCCTCACAGACCGTCTCTACTTCTGAATCTGCCTCTGCTCCTTCCCATAGCAGCCTCCACCCTGCCCACCCACCTATTCTCTATGACTCCTTCCCAGTACGGAACATGTGCTGAACATTCTTACTGGAAGTCTAGCTCCTGACTTTCATTTAGGATAACGCCTTTGTCCACCATAGCTGATCCCTGTCCAACCACCACAACCACCGCAAACTCCCTCTCCCACCCTCCAACACATACACCTGTTCCATCTTCCACAGGCTTCTTCCAAATTTGACAGGCAGTACCCAGGGTTCTACCTTTAAATTGCTGGAACCAGGCATCTGCTGGGCTTGCAGACTCTGGTCTCATTCTTACCTGAAGCTTGACAGTGACCTCATTTGATCCTCACATGGGAAGTAGGCTAGGGTCTGTAATATGACTTTCATTCTAGAAACAAAGTTGCTGAGGTTCAGAGAGGCATTATTACTCGTCCATAATCACACAGAAGTAAAATCTAGACTTGAACACCGGTCTTCTGACTGAATGTTCCTTGCTTTCTGTAACGGTTCATTTCTGTTTCTGGGCATAATTAAAATAGAAATGGCCATTTAAAAATACCTGGAGGTTGGAGACCATGTCTTTTTGTCTTTTGATTCATTCTCTCTCCCAAACATCTAATAAGGGCCCACTAGGCACAAGGTCATGCACAATATTTTTGATAAACAAACAATAATTCTGTGGAAAGCATACACAAACAGCAGAATGAAAATATAAAACCAATGTGTGAATGAGGAAGTACGAACATTAACATCACTTACAGCTGATGGCTTTTCTAGAAACAGCTTTTATAGAGAATGCATATTTGAGATATGGAATAAATCATGGGGTTATAGACTATTAGAACCAGATCATAAAGATCTTTATGAGCTTTTTATCTAATTCCCTTCAAATGACAGAATAGCCAACATTGAGAAGGCAATAGGGAGTAAAGCAATCTGAGGTGTAAGCCCTTTTTCTTTGTCAGAAACTGATTGTGCAAGGAAGGAATCTTTCTGCCATTTTTCTTTTGGGACCATCATTTCCTACCACTGTTCAGTTATATAGTTGCACAGTATGAGATACCTTCATCTGTTTAAACAGCCAGTAAAATTCAATCACTTTTAGGTTAGTCCATGTTTAAGTGTTTAGACTGTTTCTTTTAAATTTATACCTTTTGTTTTGTACTTTCCTTATTCAAAAAATGGTTACAAAAGACATGACAGGTTTTGGTTCTTGACTCTCTGTATATCATACAACCACAAAGTCTTAAATTCTTAAAGCTTAATTCATTTTTAAAATCTCTTACCTTAGGACACCGAAAAGCAACCGTGCCTTTAGAAGTGATTTAAATGCTAATGATTATAATTTTATTTAATGAAATCAATACAAAAGTTATCTTTTTGAAACTACTTATGTCTGCAACCCAAATAATATTTTCATCATTTCAAAATTAAACCTTATCTCAAAAATTATCATATTAAGTTGGTTTGCTGTGGGTGACTCCTCTAGTTTATTAAGCGAATTGATCTAAGAAAAGCAATTTTCAGTAATCATAGACAATGGCATGGAGCAAGAATATATAGAAATGAAAACTGTGTGTGAATTTAAATAAAACCTTACCTGTAAATAACAGGGATAATAGTTTTGAAATATACTAATGTGATTTTTCTCTTTTCCATTTCTTTGTGACCTTCTTCCTAGCCTGCCAGAGGCATCCTTTTACCTCAGGAGATTTGGGCTGGTTGTAGTAAGACTGCCAAGGGATAGAAGGAGTCTCAGCCTTTATCTATCAAAGTGGCCTTTCCAGTTCCTAGTGAGGCAATGGTTTTGAGAGTCACGCTTTGTCAGGAGGAAAAAAACTTTCTAAATTCCCCAAAGACTCCTTTCATGATAGAAAAACTCGGAGAGGTGTGGTTCGAGTTTTACAATAAGCCACAGGGAAAGAAAACTTAGTATTTGACAGTAGGTGAAGACCACACCTGCCTAGGGAATTAGTGGGCAGATTTCTAGGATGGGAGGAATTAGAGATTTTTTAAAAAGCAAGCTATATGAAAACATCTATAGCAAAAGTCCATTTCTCTCCCCTTCACCTCCCCACCTGGTGGCCCAGGCAGAAACCAAACCACCAAGCAGGGCAGGGACATGGGAACATGGACAAGAGGTGTCTGAGCTGCACAATTTAAGGAGATGGCTCCTTTCAGGCAGGCAATGCTGAGAGGGTGTGTACCGGCTTAAATTTTGCACCTAAGTGCTTGCTAGCCTCACCTAGTCCCAGCCCTGCTACAAAGATGGTAGTAGAAACATCCTGAGTGACACGGAAAAATAAGAGCCATAGACTTAGCATCCTACTTTCTCAGGCAGATGCTGGCAAACCCGTGGGCTCTGAAAGTATCATCACATTCAGGACAGTGCCATGTCCAGCACGATGTGGGAGAGACAGGGAAGATGCCTGCAGAGATAGCCTGAAATAACGTGACTGATTCCTCACAGCTTACTCCAGAAGCTTACACATGACTCCTATGAACATTAATAAAAGGAAATCTCAATTAGAACGGAGTTGGGAGGCTTGCAGGGGAACTCTCATGCCCTACCACTTGCAAACCCGAAGGAAGAGACACGTCTTGCAGGTGCACATTGTTTTACTAGCCCAGCAGGTGGAAAAAAGTCTGTCCTCCTCCCCGGCAACAGCCCAGCCAATGAGAGACAGTCACAACTTAGCCAATGAAAAGCCACTACACTTCGAAGTCCCAGTTTACTCCAATGGGTTTTTTGTTTATAAAAGCCTTCCCAATGTCCCCCTTTCCTGTATAAAAAAAGGCTTCGTTTCCTTTGTTCGGGGGACACTGCCCCATGGTTTTGCTGTGGTGTGTTCTTTTGGTTTGCAATTCTCTGCCAGTCTCTCCAAAAACTCACTTTTGCAGGTAAAATAACTGGCAGTTTTGTTTTCTAAGGTTCAGTTACTCTGTGATCGGAAGTGGGATCCAGAGAAGACTCCCAACAACTGCGAGGCTGGTCGGTAAGCAGGTGCCGGTACCGCAGAACCCTTTGCGCTCACTCCTCTCTCTCCCACCCTGGCGTCTGCGGGGAAGTTGTCTCCTGGATTTTGGCGGCTCGCCCTCTAGGCCTTATTTGGGACGTGTTTTAAGGCTTGGGCTTTCTTTGAGGATCCTCGTTTGGCCTTCAGTCTGACTCTTTTTCGGAACCTGATCAATCCCGTCGCAGCTTCTGGCCCTTGGTCTGTCTTCCGTTTGGAACCAGATTGCTCCCATAGGAACTGGGCTGGCCTTTGGTCTGGTAACTTCTGGAACCGGGCTGTCCTGCTGCAACTTCCCCGTTTAGGAACTTTTCTCTTTGCTGTAGAGAAAAACCTCTAAGAAATGGGATTCCAGTCATCAAAATACTTTGAGGGTGCCCCTGCCGCCCCCCCGCCCTAGCTGGGACTCTGGCCAGTTCTATGTTTAAAAACCATGGCTCCTCCGTGTGCATATTTATAACCAAGTGGACTTATTTAACCAAAAGTAATTTAGAACTTCAGTGGCCATTAGGGGGAATTTTGATCTCCCCAAACCTGTTTTACTCAAGATTAAATTAGAAAGCCATGGCTCCAAAACAACCCAAACCTGAATGGGGTGCCTATTTCAAATGGTACCTTGAGGCTTCCAGATGTTTTGAGGATTCTAAGTTTGCTTCTGCAAAATACTGTTTCTAAATTCACTGAGGCAAACAACTGAGAGGAGGCAAGTGGTTTCTGAGGACTTATTCCCCTCTCCCATCTTCTTTGTCTGCAGATAGGTGACAGTCACCTTGCACTCAGTCCCCACCCCCCGCCGCCATTTTCCTCTTTGCCGAACTTCCCATTTCTTCCCTTTCTCTCCCCACTTGCTCCTCCCATGAACCTATGAAAACCTGCCTCTTTAAAATTAAGTCTGCTGAGGATCTAAACGAAACTCCGGTTTCTTATGTTACCTGGACTAAGGCTGAATTGTGAGCCCTAGTTAATGAGTTTCCTAAAATGACTGACGCCCCCCATCAGTTTGCTGAAGAATTAAATCTAGTTATTTAAATTTACCAATCTGGTTTCTCAGATTTATATCAATTACTGCACGTGCTTGTGGGTGAGGACCAGACCAAACATTGGATGAAACTAGTCAGAAGGGAACGTTCTGAAGGAAATTTAGGAAAACACACCCCTAATATTTTTTCTCTCTCTTCTCGTTTTTTGTATGTAATCTCTGTTCCTAGCGTGGGGCTTGAACTATGACCCTGAGATCAAGAGTCGCATGCTGTACTGGCTGAGCCAGCCAGATGTCCCCAAACCACTAGCTTTTTCAGAAGATTTTTGTTTTATTTTTTATTTTTTTAGGGGGGAGGGGGCAGATGGACGGGGAGAGAGAGAATCTTAAGTAGGCTCCAGACAGAACGCAAAGCCTGGTACAGGGCTCGATCTTACAACCCTGAGATCATGACCTGAGCTGAAAGCAAGAGTCACTGCTTAACAGACTGAGACACTCAGGCACCTCACCAAACCCCTAACTTTTGACAGGATGCTGTAGCACTGGCTGGAACGCTCCCCCAAGCAATTGCAGTAGCTTTCTCCATGCCTGCCGATTGGAACGAAATTCAGGCTTGCACGCAAAAGCCTGATGAATTTGTTCATGACTGTTAGAATCAACTCCAAATTGTCTTTTAAGAATCTTCTGATCTTTAGATGTTGGGTCCATCCAGGTTCCATATAAGTCTATGTTTATTAACAGGTTGAAACGGGATGTTTTTCTTTTAGCTAGGACCAGGGTGGAATGGGAAACTACCACTCCAGATTTAGTTAATTTGGCAAACCAGCTCGCTTGCATCCTAGATGAGTCATCTGAAAGAGAGCGCTAGGGGCGCCTGGGTGGCTCAATCTGTTAAGCATTGACTCTTGATTTTGGCTCAGGTCGTGATCTCAAGGTTGTGAGATCGAGCCCCACGTCCTGCTCCATGGTGGGCTTGGAGCCTACTTGAGATCCTCTCTCTCCCTCTGCTCCAGCCCCTCACACACTGTCTCTCTAAAAAACAAAACAAAACAAAAAACTTGCTAAATTTCTCGATTTTCAACTCTAGCAAATGAAGGCCCCTAAACAGACCCCAAATCTGTTTCTGCTGTTATTGCAAGATCTGGGCGTTGAAAAAAAAAACATTGTTACAAATTTAAGTGCTCCGAGCATCTTCAGCCCTCTAGTCAGTGTTTCCAGTGTCCTCCTGATTCCCAATGACGAGGCTCCGAGGAACTGCGGTGCTCCTTCCAGTCCCTCCACTTAATCTGCTCAGAGAAACCACTCTTCAGATTTGGAATGAATCTCTCTGTGTCCATATTGACAGCGGAGCTATACTCTCGGTGCCGAACCCCACTGCTGTAAAGCAGCCCTTGCTCGGAGTACCAGAACAGTTCAGATGGTGGGGGCCTCTGATCAGCCTCCAGGGGTTCCTGTCTCTGAACCTACTCCCTTTTGTCTAGGCCCTTTGAGAGAGAGACACTCTTTTCTCCTTTGTTCCTCCGACCCTATTCATTTATTGGGCTGAGATTTCTTAGAAAAGTATCATGCCTGAATTTCTTCCTCCCAAAAAGGGGAAATAAGTCTGGATTTTGACCGTAGTAATCAAAATAGCCAACCAGGGGAATAAAATGACACGTTGACATCTTTTATTAATTTTTATTGGATTAGCTACCATCCCTTTATGGGCAAAATCCTCACCTGATGTTGGCAGATTCCACAGTGCACTTCTCATCAAGATTCAGAGAGATCCCTCAAAACCTCTTCCCATAATTAATACCCTGTTAGTGAAATAAGCCCTTCAAGGCATCAAGCCCTTAACAGAAGATTCGAAGTGTTAGGGCCTCATTATCTCCTGCACTAGTCCCTGTGTTACTCCCAGTGTACCTATGAGAACGCAGTGGCCAAACATGGCGGTTTGTCCGGGACCTCTGAGCAATGAATAACATTGTTATCTCTTGGCGCCCTATTGTTCCCAACCCTCATGCCCTAAGGACAGCCATTTGCACTGAAAGTATTTCACTGTAATTGACCTATGCGTGCTATGGTTTGTTAGTATTCCAGTTAATCAGGATGGTCAATATCTTTTTGCTTTCACTTGGGAGGCTAGGAAATACACCTGGATAGTAATGCCCCAGGGTTTCACAGGGAGTCCTCCTTATTTTCCCAAACCTTAAAAGCTGACTTGGATGAAATAAGGTTTTCTGCAGGCTCTACGAGTTAACAGTACACAGATGATTTGCTTCCCTGCGCCCCCCCCCCCCAAACCTCTTCACAGGAAGATAGCATCCACCTGTTAAAACTTTTGGCTTTAAAGGGACATAAAATTTCCAAAGAAAATTACAGTTTCCTCAAGCTCAGGTTTAATACTTGGGGCGTCTGATCTCAAATCAAGGACTATGTTTGGATCCAGATGAAACCCCTCATGACTGCTCAATGCTGATAGGTTACCTTTTGAGTCCCCAAGACAATTTACAGGAAACTCCTTAAGCGTATGCAGATTTTTCATGGTTTACTGGTGGTTCTTGTTTAAAGGATACAAATGGAAAATATCATGCCGGATATGCTATTGAAGCTCCTTTTGAAGTCACTGAAACAGCACCTTTACGTTTGGCTACTTCAGCCAAAGAGACTGAATTCTACACCATTCCTTGACTTGTACCTTAGCCAAGGGTAAAACCACGGGCATTTATACCGATAGTCGTGGGGTAGCTCATGACTTTGGAATATTATGGAAACAATGAGATGCCCTTCCCTCCAATGGGAATAAAATTTAAAATGACTTCTATGTCCAAAATTTTTTAGATGAAATGCTTTTGTCCACTGCTTGGGCTCTTAAAGTTCCTGGGCATTCCAGATTCAACTCCCTGGAGCCCAAAGTAATCCACCACACCAATATTTCTGCCAAAAATGCTGCTCTAAAGGAAACCAATAGCCAAATCTCTGTCATGGCCCAAAGGGATGTTCTCCCAAATGATCATTTGGAAAAATTGATAAGAGACACCCAGGAATTGGCCCCAGAAAGGGAAAAACAATATGGAAAGCTAATAATTGTGGGCTCAATAAAAAGAACTCTTGTTTGGGCTAAATAACAATATGTCCTTGCCAGTAATTCTAAAATTCCCAATATTTACCACTGTATCTGCATTAAACTATCAGACTATTGACAAAATCATGGCATTTATGAACCAATATTGGTGAAAAGTTAATGTGGCTGCAAAAATTGCCTGCCTCACTTGTCCCACCTGTCCAAAGTACATTCCAGGGAAACCTGTTCACACAAATGGATCATACAACTCCCTCTCGTGGATAAATGTTTATAGGGCTTCTCACTGGACCCAGACTTTCTCTTGTAGACAAGCCAATGCTGCTTCTGTTAGAAAAGATTATCTCTACCTGGGGAACCCATTTTACTAGTCAGCTAGTTTGAGAAGTCTGTGCTATTTGGCCAGTTTTATAACACTTCCATCGTGCATACCATCCTCAGTCCTCAGGGTTAGTCACATGTCCTAAGGGCACTACTGAGACTCGGCAAAATTCGTAGAGACCCTCCAGATACCTTGGCCTGAAGCACTGCTATTGGTCTTCTCAATCACAGATCTGTCCCTTGGGAACTCATAGACTCTAGTCTTTGAGATAGTCACAGGATGTCCAGTACACTTGTCGCCTGCCTCCTTTGGCCCATAGTTGATAAAAGGAAATATAATTCAATAGCATAAAGGCCTAATTGCTTCTATTAAAAATAACCATGCTTTGGCAGAGCAGTCTCCTGGGAGACTGTGACCTTAAGGATCACATCTTGCAACCTAGAGATTTCCTCTATCGAGAAAGACCCCCCAGAAGGAGTCTTCTACCTCACTGGAAAGGCCCTTACCAGGAACTGCTAAGCAGCCCTTATGCCACTGAACTCGAGGGAATAGACTCTTAGATTCATGTGACACATCTGAAGAAAGCACCAAACCCTGGCTGGACCTGAGAGTAAAGATTTCCTGGCACTGAAGCAGATGACATCAGCTGAGACACTCTCCCAAGAGGTCCAGGTCAGGCCTGTACACCTTTTCCTTCACACTGTTGCTTTTTCTCTTGTGGAAAGACCGTGCCCCTATCGGCATTTCCCAAGCCCTTGTGAGAGGAAGGAACCTCTTCTTTGTTTATGGCCTTTTGGAAACAGCCTCATCACGATGCCAGGACAATTAAAGTTTTCATTTGCTTTTTCTGAAGGGTTAGAAGGTTCAGAAGTCACAAAAGTCTTCTTTAATCTGAACTATTAACTGGTTTTGGATTCTTACCTAGATTGATTTTCTCTGAATTTACAAACTTAGGGGCTATATTATCAATAACACATTTCGTTGCAAACAGTTCTTTTGAGATAACAGTACTGCATTAAAATGTCTTTGAAGTTTTGCTTTTTTGCAGAAACTTTGCTGGCGATCGTTTCATGTGTATACTTGTACTGTGTCTTCCCAAATGCACTTGCTTCATTCTTTCCGTGTGCTCTTGCAGTCTTCACTATTTTGCTTTCATGGTCGCTTTAAGTGGAGACTTCCAGAAGGCACACATGACTTCGGGTTTGCCTTCAATAGGGAAAAGCTCTCTCCTCTTAAGTCGGAATAAACGCCAATAAAAATTTCAATGGCTACTTGCAGACCTAGAGGCCTGGTTTAGAACCATGATACAATTTGGAATTGCTGTCACTTCCGCTTTGTATAATTTAAGTTTTGTATTTTGTTGCCCGTAAAACTTGTTAAAAATTATGTACCCAATAAGGTGATGCTGGCTCAATGCTTTGAGATGATCTCCAACTATTAGGACCTGGAGAAGATATGAACTTTAGGTGGGAGACCCTGAGAGTTTCTCCCTCCTAACCTTCCTTGTTAGCTCAGATGTGGCCTTATGTGGTTTCTAACCACTGTGCCCTTTCCCTCTAATGTAGGACGTGACACCCAGGAAAGGTCCTTCCTGGCACTGAGGGACAAAACCACTAAATATGGAAAATGTGACTCTCAATCAGTAATGCTTTCAAAGAAAGATCTTGATCAAAAGTGGGGAATATGAAAATTAAAAAAAAGGAACTCTCATTTAGAATGGAGTCGGTGAGCCTTTTTTCATTTTATCCATTCTCCTAGCTGTGTAGTGATAGCTCGTTGTGTCTTTAATTTGCATTTCCCTAATGACTAATGATGTTGAGCATCTTTTCATTGTCTTGGCCATCTGGGTATCTCCTTTGGTGAAGTGTGTGCTTATGCTTTTGACTTTTTTATTGGGTTGTTTGTTTTGGGTTTTGCGTAGACTTATACTTTGACTCTGTTATATGTAACAGTATTTGTGAACAAATACTGAACAATCATGTGAAACAAGTTAATATAGTGGTTAAGAATTCAGTATCTGGAGACAGACTAAAGTTCTAATCTCAGTTCCAGCATTTACTAGTTGTCTTGATCTTAGGATAATTTAAGAGCTCTAACCTTTTTTCCTCATCTATAATATTGGGTAAGAATAGTTACCATCTCATAGGATTGCTCTGAGGATTCAGTGAGATATGTGGACGAGGAGAGGGTCCATGGCATAAAAAAACCAATTGAAAAAATGGCTTCTGTGTAATTGAATGAGCCAGTTACACACTTGAATCTATTAGGAGGAGGACAGGGGGAGATTGGGGAATGATGATGCGACAAGGCAAGTATCCCAGTCCAGGCTTTGATCTTCTTCTTCTTTTCTTTTTTTCTTTTTTTTTTTTTGAGAGTATGAGAAGGTGGGGAGGGGCTGGGGGGGGGGGGGGGGGGGGGGGGGGGGAGAGAGAGAGAGAAGAGAGAGCGCACGTGCGAGAGAGAATATCTTAAGCAGGCTTCTGACACGGGGCTCGATCTCATGAACCTAAGATCATGACCTGAGCCTAAATTAAGAGACACTTAACTGACTGAGCACCCAGGCACCCCAGGGTTTGATCTTTTGAATGGAGTAGTAGGGTCAAAGCTATTTAAAGGAAGGGTGGTTAGAGTTCTAGCAGCGAAGTGCAAGCAATGCTTCGGAACAGCTGAAAAAGAGTGATAATAGAGGATAAGAGCGTATACAAGCAAAGATTACAAGAGATGGCTATGACTAATGCCTGAGTAAGATTAAGTAATGGGGCAAATATGGCTGAAATTTTGCACGGTGGGTTGGAAGGCACTCTCAACCCAGCTTTCACTAGCTTTTTGGTGCCTGTGAAATAAGGAGATTGGGCCACATAATCTTGAGGGTTTTATTTGGGTCCAGCAGCCTGTGAAATTTCCAGTCTGTACTATGGGACTGGGAATGGGAAAAAGGGAGAGGATCCTTGAAAATTCTAGGTGGTAGAAAAAAAAATCTAGAAATGAAAGTTATCAGAGTATAAGTGGTTCCTTATGGAGCCATTTGTGGCCAATGGAAGCAAAAGTGGGCGATGGGCCACTTTTCCAGAATTTCTGTTTTCAGTGAATATTGCATGAAGTATTGGCATTTAAAAATGAGCTTACCATTGTGGGAGGGAAAAAATCCACACATACAATACAATGGATGGTTAAGTGTCCACAGTCAGGATGTGCAATCTGGACTTAATTTCAATTTCTCTGAAGATCATTGTGAAATAGTTATCCTTTATCACTTTTTGTGCATGGTTTAAAAAAATCTCGAGTCAGTCTGTTCTTGGTATGAAATATATTTTGAGGCTTTAGTCTTCCAATTGTGTTCATAGGGATGAAAACACATTTAAACATTTGCCCAAGAAAAAAAAACCTGACATGTTCAAATAATGTTAAAGTTCCTTCAAAAGACAATATATTGAGTTATTTGAACTATCTTGGCCTCTGACATCCGTACCAGTAGATAATTGAGAGTCCACTGTACATATTTCAAAAATGCAAGTATTCCTGAAAGTTTGTTTTATTCTGGTTGTAATTTTGGGAGAGGACAATAATATATTTTACATGTTTTATACATTTTCTTATTTAATCCCAATGGTTGTGTAGTTGGGGAACAGAAACTTTATTTGGAGAAGTTAAGACTTGTCCCACTCTTACTGTTAGTAAGAGGGTCGCTCTCTGGGAATCCGTGATCTAGCCGAGCAGGCAGATACCACACCTCAAACAGGTCCCACGATGGACCTCTGTTAGTCCCGCGTGGCTGCTTGAGGAAGCCCTGGGAAGGGCTTTCAAGGATGAATCAAACTTTGACAGGTAAATACAGGGCTGTGAGTTGGGGAGGAGACAGAAGAGAAATTCGGAATAGAGGAGAAAAGTTTCCCAGAGGCATGATGACCAGAATACCTGGTGTGGCCAGCACACAGTCAGTGTTGTTCTAATTGATTGGGGTTGGGGTTGGGATTGGGGGCGGGATAGGATGGTTCAAGATGTCAGCACCTGTGACAGACTCGGAGGCAAGATGAGCTCCTGTTGCCAGGTGGACTGGGGAGACCTGTGGGCCCTGCGGCTCTCACCCAGCCTGTCCCCTGGACATCACCAGAAGCTCTTGGTCTTATCACAAGAATTCAAGGACGGCCGAGACAGTGGTTGAGCAGTGCAAGTGAAGAATTTCTTAAAGTACACTCTCAAGATGCGAGAGTGGGCCAGCTCAAGGGACGCTGTGCCCGGGATTTTGGGTCTCTATCTTGTCTTGGCAGTTGTTAACCAAGGGGTGGAATATTTATTATTTGGGGAGGGGATTTCTTTGCCCCTACTTGGTCAGGGTGTCAGGCCTTCTTTGTCTTGGGCCTGTCTGGTCTGATCTGGTTTCTTGTGGTTTTGTTTGTGGTGTGCGCCTGGGACAGGTTGCTAACTGTGCTGATAACGGGCTTCCACTCCCCCTTTGCCGGGCTCCTGGCATCCTGTTAAAACCGAACGGCCTACTCTCACAATGTAACTGTAGCAGGCAACAAGGAACCAGCAAGGGCTTTTGACCAGGGGAATAGCTGGAACAGGACTGTGTTTTAAGAATTCTTCTGGGTAGAAAGAGGAGGCAGGAAGGCTGGTGGAGGCCGTTTCAGTAATGCTGGCAGAACCTGAAGAGGACCCACCCCGAGCTCTGCCAAAGGAAAGGGAGAATTTTGCTCCTCACCCCAGACGTTCTCTTGGAAGCTCTCTTCTGCGCTTATTCCTTGAAAAATAGGTAGAATTCCCTGACTGCTTGATTTTGAAACCNNNCTTTTGTTTATAGTTCTTTATCTGGCAAGTAAAAGGGAGCTCTTTTGTGTCCTTTTTACTCAGGTTCTAGGTCATAACGAATGGAAGTGGAATGCTAGTGACCAGTAAGGGATCTGGAAAGGATGGAGTCAATAGAATTTGATTGGATGGGGAGACTTAATGATGATTCAAAATTTTAAACCTGAACGACTAGGAAAATGGTGGTCTCCCTGTGGGAAATAAGGCTGTGATTTGAGAAGAAAGTCGGTATGCCACACGGGCTCAATTGGAAGTTACAGCAGCCTTTTCATGCAGAAGTATCCAGAAGCTGTTGAAAGGCCAGAGCTGGTATTTAGGAAAAAAAAAAAAGTAGGAGCTGGAGATAATACAGTTGGCTGTTGTCTGCATGGAGATAAAGCCTGTGTGGTGGGTGCCTGTGCGGAGGGATAACATGGTGGCAAATGGACAAGATGTGGGGGGTAAACTTCGAAGAAATAGAGCAGGAGAAGGGGAGCCATCTAGAGAGAGAGAGAACAGAGGCGAGAGAAGTAGAGTGTGCAGAGCTGCAGCGGTAAAGGGAGGAGATGTGAAGTTGGTAAATGCAGCAGGCTGGTGGAGGAGGGGGTGGAGGAGGTAGTCGCGGGGGCTGTGTTTGGTGATAAAGGGTCACTTCCTCTGGGCAGTCTTTCTGCCCCACTCCAGGCCATCCAGGACTGTTTCCTCTCGTGGCTTGGCCTGAGCGTCAGTGACAGGTTAGCCACCAGTGTTTGCTTGTGTATCTGTTTCCCCGTTAGATCAAATGCTCGCACAGAGCCAGGACTGTGTGGAGTCGTCAACACGGTGAGCATAGGATGAGGACTGAGGACATGAAGGCAGCTCCCCGAGAGAGCGGTTTCAGGGAGGCGTTGAGAAGGAAAGTCAAAGTGTAGGGTGTGATGAAACAGGACGATGTTAAGAAATGAAAGAAGCATCAGGCAGACAGTTATGAGAAAAGGAGGGGGAGAGAGCTCACCAAGAGAGAGGTGGAAAGAATAAAACGTTTAATTCTCGGGTACAAGAGATCTGAACACGTTCCTACACTGTGGTGCCGGCCCAGGGAAGGGAGAGGTTGAGGGTGCGAAAAGTGGCAGTGGCAATGATACATGGAAGGATTCTGAGAGGGACTGGTGGATGCAGGGGAGGGATGAAGCTCGGGCAGGGGGCAGGGGTGGGTGAAAACCCTGAGAAATGTAGCCGTGAGAGGTGGACTCTGCTGCGGGAGGTCAGAATGGACTGCGAGGGAGGAGCCTCTGGCCTGATGAAAACACTGCGACCTTGGAGTTCTAATACTGCCCTTCACTTCATCAGTCGTGCCAACTGTGGCAAGTGACTTAATATTTTTTTCAAACGCCTCAACTTTTCTGTAGGTAAAATGGGCATAACTACCTCCAGCTCCAAAAATCAGGTGTTGCCCACCCACTTACTTGCAAAGGCTTTCTTGGCTTTTTGTTTGTTTTGAATTTATTTGGGGATTTTTTCCCTTCGAGGGTGGAGAAGCTGGAAGGTGGTCTGGATGTAAGCAGCAAAGTAGGAGGTGGGTCCTCTGAGCAGGAAAGAGACAGTAATGCCATAGGTCTCAGTGATGAGGAGGATTTCCGAGGGGGTGCGCATAGGATAGGAAGAAAAACACAACGTGAATAAAAGGTTTTGGAAGCATCTGTGAAGACCCAGGGGACAATTAGAGGGCAAGGGTGCCCGATCCTGAAGGAATCAGGACCCATAGCTGAAAAGAAGGGGTTAGGGAAGGTGCGCCCACACGCCTCCTCGCTGACCGGCTCTCACAGGTGAGGGTAGTAAGAGAGGCCGGCGCCCACCTGGAACCCGAGCATCTTTAGGGATGGCGTGGCTGCAAGCCTGATTTTGGAGGTTAAGGGGGAGGGTCCATTAATTCCACGCGGCTGCAACGGAGTGTCAATGCAAAGATTAGGGAGTCCTGGCAGGAGCTTCGTGAACCCCCGGGCTGCAGCCCAGCCCAGCCTCGCGCACGTGCAGCGCCCGGGTCCCGCATTCGCGGTGCAGCGCGCTCTCGCCCCGGCAGGAACTTCAGGAACTTGGCTTTGTTCCCAAAGCACGACCTTAGGTTTTTGGTTTCGTGTGTGTGTGTGTGTGTGTGTGTGTGTTTGTAAATTGCTGAGTGTGGAGAGGCCCCGCCTTTCCGGGCCAGAGCTTGTCCACGGGGCCGCCCCTCCCGCGCTCCCCGGCGGGTGCTCCTTCCCTGACAGCGCTGGAGGGCCCGGCGGCGGCGGCGGCCCACGAAACCCATGGCGCTGCCCGCCTGGCTGCAGCCCAGGTAGGGCGCCTGGCCGGTGGCAGAAGGCGAGGGGTGCGGGGGATGGGGCGCCAGGGGCGGGGTTCCTCCCCCCCACGCCCGCCGGCGGCTGGGCGGGCACCCGCAGCACGGCGCTGCGCAACCTTGAACCCCGCGCGCCCTTGAACTCTCGACAGGCTTTAGCTGGTTTTCAGTTCTCTCGAGAACCCTAGGAGGAAGACTTTGTTATTTCCCCCATCTACGGACGAGGAAATGGGAAGGACAGGCTACGCTGCCACCCCTTCGTTTTGTGCGCCCTCTACCAGTCCCTCTTTCCTTCCCTCTCTGCCCACGAGGAGTCTTTTCCTCGACTTTCACGGACCCGGTGTCGCGGGGTGGGTTTTAGATCTACCTGCAGCAGAAACACCTGTCGCATGTGTAGGTTCCAGAGCCCAGTTAAGTGGTATTGGGGTGTGGACCCCAGAGCCCGGTTCAGTGGACTTGGGGATGTGTATGTTTAACCAACACGCCAGGTGATTCTGATGCAGGTTTAAGGAAGGACTTCTTCCGCCCACCCCTCTTAGTAGTTTGCATTATCTGTAGGGTGCCTGTCATCAAGTTACCCTGTACCTGCTTCCTCCTTATTTGCCTCGTTTCTCCGAGGTTTCACATCTCCGACTAGGAGAAATCCTCGTCTGTACCGACAGGGTCCTTCCCACCACCCTTCTGAACCCCCAGGGCACATTTCAAACCATGCTTTTCCTAACTACCTCAGACTGTGTATCTGTCAATCATCCCTTCGTCATCTCCCCAGCAACCCAGTTTTAAACCCAGCTTGACTTCCCTTTTCTGGCCTGAGCCACTAAACTGCTTTCTAATGTGTGTCTGGT
>NW_024424119.1:13720791-13798405 GCF_017311325.1 Ursus maritimus | reverse complement strand
GGGGGGGGGGGTTTGGTTTCGTGTGTGTGTGTGTGTGTGTGTGTGTGTGTTTGTAAATTGCTGAGTGTGGAGAGGCCCCGCCTTTCCGGGCCAGAGCTTGTCCACGGGGCCGCCCCTCCCGCGCTCCCCGGCGGGTGCTCCTTCCCTGACAGCGCTGGAGGGCCCGGCGGCGGCGGCGGCCCACGAAACCCATGGCGCTGCCCGCCTGGCTGCAGCCCAGGTAGGGCGCCTGGCCGGTGGCAGAAGGCGAGGGGTGCGGGGGATGGGGCGCCAGGGGCGGGGTTCCTCCCCCCCACGCCCGCCGGCGGCTGGGCGGGCACCCGCAGCACGGCGCTGCGCAACCTTGAACCCCGCGCGCCCTTGAACTCTCGACAGGCTTTAGCTGGTTTTCAGTTCTCTCGAGAACCCTAGGAGGAAGACTTTGTTATTTCCCCCATCTACGGACGAGGAAATGGGAAGGACAGGCTACGCTGCCACCCCTTCGTTTTGTGCGCCCTCTACCAGTCCCTCTTTCCTTCCCTCTCTGCCCACGAGGAGTCTTTTCCTCGACTTTCACGGACCCGGTGTCGCGGGGTGGGTTTTAGATCTACCTGCAGCAGAAACACCTGTCGCATGTGTAGGTTCCAGAGCCCAGTTAAGTGGTATTGGGGTGTGGACCCCAGAGCCCGGTTCAGTGGACTTGGGGATGTGTATGTTTAACCAACACGCCAGGTGATTCTGATGCAGGTTTAAGGAAGGACTTCTTCCGCCCACCCCTCTTAGTAGTTTGCATTATCTGTAGGGTGCCTGTCATCAAGTTACCCTGTACCTGCTTCCTCCTTATTTGCCTCGTTTCTCCGAGGTTTCACATCTCCGACTAGGAGAAATCCTCGTCTGTACCGACAGGGTCCTTCCCACCACCCTTCTGAACCCCCAGGGCACATTTCAAACCATGCTTTTCCTAACTACCTCAGACTGTGTATCTGTCAATCATCCCTTCGTCATCTCCCCAGCAACCCAGTTTTAAACCCAGCTTGACTTCCCTTTTCTGGCCTGAGCCACTAAACTGCTTTCTAATGTGTGTCTGGTGAAGGAAACAGTCTGCCCTTGCAAATATAATAGGCAGTGGCGAGGTACTGTCCCCCATCATATAATGTGTTCACAAGTCAGGTATGGCCAAGTACTGAATCATTCACCATTTGGAAATGCCACCACCACCGCTCCCCTCTTGTGACTATAAACCAGTGATCTCAGGGTTTGCACTTAGCAGACTGAGCTGCAGGGACACACTGAACATGTCAAACCCTCAGCATTTTTTTTTTTAAATATTCAAAGCCAATTTTGCAATGCTTATACTTTAGCCCTTCGTGAGAACAAGGTTAGAACTTCCTCAAAGCTGAAAGTGAATTTTGAAATAGAGCCATGCTTGGCTTTAAGCAAACTCAGGAGACTCCTTTTAGCAGATAATGTGTGCTTTGGGTCCTTCCAAAATCTGATATGCATTACAGGAGTAACCAAATAAAAGACTCTGATATAGAATGGTTTTCTCTTGCTTGCTTAGGTGGTCCAAAAGATTTGTATGTAATACCAAAAAGATTATTATGAAGGAAGTACTTAATGGTATTTTCCTGTATTTATAGGTATAGAAAGAACACCTATCTTTTCATCTACTACTTATTCCAGTTCTGTGGCCACTCATGGATATTTACCAATATGACAGTCCGGTTCTTTTCATTTGGAGAAGGTAAAACTCCAGAAACCGTTTTGGATTTTTAACTTTCAATACTTGTTTTCACCTAGTCCTGCTTATGTTAATTTTTCAACTTCTGTGAACTTCACCTAATATCTTTCACTGCTATAAAATTTAGTAGCCATATTTTTCAGTAACCATACTTCTCGCTCATTGCAAAAAGCAAAACCTTTTTAGAGAAGGGGGCAGGTGAGATGAGGGAGAGGGACTTGACTTCCCTCTGACTAGGCAGTTTGCCCTGAAAACACTGACATGGCACGGGGGTGGTGCCATCTGTCTCTTCTTTTTTGGTTCTGCAGCAGACCTTAGCAGATTTGATGGGTTTTGAGGAAATCTGTAAATTCCAGTAGCACATTTGTGCAGAGAACTCAGGAATTCACCAAATTCTTCCCTTGTTTTTTTATTCCTCAGGCTGAAGATAACTAGAGACTACTAATAAGTGAAGGAAAAAACTGTATAGTCCCCAGGGTTCCGTTTGGTCCCCTTAAGAAGTAATGTGTCCCTAAGTAAGTGACTCACCTTATAGATGACTCCCCATCTCTATGGGAGTTGGTATTAATGGTGAAAGTCATGTTTCCTCCAGTTCTCTAAAAAGTAAAGATTGTAATTGGCATTTCAGTTTTTAAGGAATGAATCACTAAGTAACTGTCGAAACAATATTCTTCTCATGCTCCGTCCCCACATGGGTAAGTGTCGTCGCAGTTTACAACTGTTGGGTGACTTGACAGTTTGAGCAACTGCTGGTTTCAGCTAGAAACAAACACAAAGAAATACCCAGGAAAAGTCTTGCTGTGCTCATCAATTCAGACTTCTGTATCGTAAGGAAATTAATGTAATTCTGAGGTACCATAACTATCTTAGATTGCTTTTTCTTACTGCAAACCTGCAGTTAAATTGCTGCCTTCAGCAACCTCCAAAGATACAACCGAAGGCTTGAATTTCAACTATGAATGTTGGGAGTCTTCAAGCAGAGGAAAACACGAGCGGTGGGCAAACTTCCTGCATGCGTATAGGAAAAACATCAACCCTTCTAGGCCTTGGAAGTTAGCTGGGGCTTTGTGGGCATATTACAAGTCATTCACGCCAAGAGTTACAAGCAGCGAACTTTCTTATCCTGCTTGGCCTTTCCAGTGGGAAAAATTGCTTTAGTCAGGAGTGTGTTTATTTCTTAATTATTATCCTACTGTTATAATTAACGAAGCCTCTTATTAAAGCAACACAACCATTCATATGGAAAGCAGACTGAAAACAGCTAAGTGGGAGTTCAGTACAATTCCTGAGTCAGTGTGTAAATTACGGAGCTTGGTAACAGTCTGATCCCCTGAGGAGTAACACCTGCTTCCTTCCCTATCACAGAGCCGTGATAACGCTCTGTTGTAGCAGGTGCGGGGCCGTGGATGAGAGCGCGGACTGCGCCTCAGGAACCATCTGTGAAATGGGGATGATGACAACAGTGTTCACCTCAGAGCGGTTGAGAAGGGAAACCCTTAAGTGCTCCGTGAATTATCATGTGAATGAATGGGCAGTAAAGACAGCCAGGTCTTCCCTAGACGTTTCTTAATGTGGCGGAATTTCATTTTAAAATTTAAACCAACAAATTTATCCTATTTAGAGGAGTAGTTTTTCTCTCCTATTTCAGGTCTTTCCAAATATAAGTATGGGCTCTCTGCAACGCAGACTCCAAAGGCCCCGCCAGAGGCCCAGGTTCTAACAAAGGTCTGGAAAGCACTAACCAAGTATGTATAGGACACACATGAGATGTTATTAAATATGACATCATTATGAATGTCCTCGCCGTAAAGCTTCTCTAAAATCATATTTTTCTCATCTTTGTCATTTTCTTGTCAATGAAAGAGGCCAGCTTCTTTAATAAGCTTATCTCCAACCTGTTTACAGTTGATACGTTCTAGATTCTGCCGGGTTACTTTTATGTGGGAATTGTTTTATGATACATCTGGGGAATTATATACAGAGCATAAATACTATAGCTTTGGCACGGGCCTTCTTTTTCAAATGTTTCCGTTTTTTGGAGGAGGAGCAGCTAAGTTGTACTATAATGTGAAGTGCTTTCTTTGGATGCATAGTATTCTTAATAATTTAGTAGCTGTTAGGCAATTTCTCACGTGTACAATGAAAAAAGAAGTAAATGGTGACAATTTTATTTCAAAGTGCTGCATAGATTTGGATTGTGACCCAGTTTTTACTGTATCTATTTTTAATCCCCTGGACACAGATTCCATGGTTGACACTTTTTACGCCATTGGTCTCGTGATGCGCCTTTGCCAGTCCATCTCCCTGCTGGAGCTGCTGCACATATGTGTCGGCATTGACCCAAACCGTCTCCTTCCCAGGCTTCTGCAGGTGGGCTTTCGTTGCGTTTCGTTTTTGAACAGTATCATTGAGGGCTCCTGGATGGCACAGCTGGTTAAGCAGCCAACTCTTGGTTTCTGCTCAGGTCGTGATCGTAGGGTCATGAGATTGAACCCGACGTCAGGCTCCACGCTCAGCGCAGACTCCGCTTCAGATTCTCTCTCCCTCTCCCCCCTTCCGTTTTTGCGCACGCGCGCGTGTCCTCTCTCTCTCAAATAAAAAAATAAATCTTAAAAAAAACCACACGCACACAGTATTATTGACTATATTCCTTATGCTGTACTTTTCATTCCTGTGACGTATTTTATAGCTGGACATTTGTACCTCTTAATCTCCTTTCTCTGTTTTGCCCATCCCCTCAGCCACGTCGGGCAACCGTCAGTTCCCTGGATTAAGGAGTCTGATTGGAGGTTTTATTTGTTAATTTTTTTGGTTGTTCATTTGTTGTTTAGGTATCACAAATAAGTCAAATTATATGATATTTGTCTTTCTCTTTCTAACTTACTTCACTTAGCATAATACCCTCTAGCTCCATCCATGTTTTTGTAAATGGCAAGATCTCATTCCTTGTCATGGCTGAGTAGTGTTCGTGTGTGTGTGTGTGTGTGTGTGTACGTATGTACATGTGTGTGCACACACACACCACATCTTTATTTATTCACCTGTGGATGGACACTTGGAGTTGCTTCCGTAACTTGCCTATTAGAAATAATGTGGCAATAATCACAGGGGTGCATATGTTTTCCGATTAGTGTTTTTGTTTTCTGTGGATAAATATCCAGTAGTGGAGTTACTGGATTATATGGTATTTATGTTTAAATAGTTAAGGAAAGTCCATACTGTTTTCCCCAGTGGCTACATTAATTTACATTCCCACCAACAGTTGCCTTTTCTCCACATCCTTACCAACACTTGTTGTTTCTTGTCTCTTTGATTCTAGACACTGCCAGGTGTGAGGTGATATCTCATTGTGGTTTTGATTTGCATTTCCCTGATGATGAGTGATGTTGAGCGTCTTCTAATATGCCTGTAGGCCATCTGTAGGTTTTCTTTGAAAACATGTCTATTCAATTCTTCTGCCCATTTTTTAATTGGTTTGTTTGTTTTTCTGGTGTAAGTACTTCCTATATATTTGGATATTAGCCCCTTATCAGATATTTCTCATTCAAATATGTTCTCCCATTCAGTAGGTAGCCTTTTTGTTTTGTTGATAGTTTCATTTACTGTGCAAAAGCTTTTTATTTTGGTGTAGTCCCGATGGTTTAGTTTTGCTTTTGTTTCTCTTGCCTGAGGAGACATATGTATAAGTATGTTGCTAAGGCTGATGTCCAGGAGATTACTGGCTATGTTTTGTTTAGGAGTTTAACAGTTGTAGGTCTCACATTTAGGTCTTTAATCCATTTCGAGTTTGTTTTTGTGTATGGTGTCAGAAAGTGGTCCAGTTTCTTTCTTTCACATGTAGCTGTCCCATTTTCTCAACACTTGTAGGAGAGACTGTCTTTTCCCCATTGGATAATATTGCTTCCTTTGTTGAAGATTAATTGGCCATATAATCATGGGTTTATTTCTGGGCTCTCTGTTCTGTTCCTTTGATCTGTGTGTCTGTTTTTGTGCCAGTACCATGCTGTTTTGATTACTTCAGCTTTGTCCTGTATCTCAGAATCTGGGATTGTAATACCTCCACTGTGTGGTTCTTTCTCAAGACTACTTTGTCTATTCGAGGTCTTCGTGGTTCCATACAAAGTTTAGGGTTATTTGTTCTAGTTCTGTGAAAATGCTTGTGGTATTTTTATAGGGTGTGCTTTGAGTCTCTAGTCTGCTTTGGATAGTATGGACATTGTAATGATAATAATTCTTCCATGAGCGTGGTTTTGCAGGTAGGTTTTAATCACATTATCAGTATTATAGAATCTGTTTTATACTTCGTACTGTTTCATCCTCTCTTGACTTAAAGTTAGCAGTTGAAAAGCAAACCTGTGGGGCGCCTGGGTGGCACAGTGGTTAAGCGTCTGCCTTCAGCTCAGGGTGTGATCCTGGTGTTATGGGATCGAGTCCCACGTCAGGCTCCTCCGCTATGAGCCTGCTTCTTCCTCTCCCACTCCCCCTGCTTGTGTTCCCTCTCTTGCTGGCTGTCTCTATCTCTGTCAAATAAATAAATAAAAATCTTAAAAAAAGAAAAGCAAACCTGTGAAAACTTGCAACTCAAGTCACTAATAAGAACTCTATGAAAAAATGGCCTCATTCCGAGACACTGAAGAGTTAGACTGGCCAGTTGGAAACAGGGCGATGATGTGCTGTGAAGCGCTGCAGTGATCCTCTCTGAAGGGGCAGATTTCACAGCCAGTTCCCACTCTCACTGGGCCCCTGCCCTGGGCAGTGTAGGATTGGAGTCATTCAGACTTGGGTTTGACACCTGGCTCCCCCAGCTATCACTGTGGGATCATATCCACAGTCATTGAGCTGTTTTGGGGAAAAGACACCACACAAAATATCTGGCCAAGAGTAAATGGTCCAGGGACACCTGGGTGGCTCAGTAGGTTAAGCTTCTGCTTTTGGCTCTGGGCGTGATCCTAGGGTCCTGGGACCGAGCCCTGCATTGGGCTCTGCTCGGCGGGGAGCCTACTTCTCCCTCTCCCCTCCAACGCCTCCACGTTCTCTCTTTCAAATAAATAAAATCTTCAAAAAAAAAAAAAGTAAATGGGGGTGCCTGGGTGGCTCAGCCATTGGGCGTCTGCCTTCGGCTTGGGTCGTGATCCCAGGGTCCTGGGATTGAGCCCCGCATCGGGCTCCCTGCCTGGCGAGAAGCCTACTTCTCCCTCTCCTATTCCCCTTGCTTGTGTTCCCTCTCTCTCTGTCTCTGTCAGATAAATAAATAAAATCTTTTAAAAAAGGGGAAAAAACGGTAAATGATCCAAAAAAAAAAAGTTTCCTTCACCCATATCCAAAGAATAGAATACTCAGCCGTTTCTTGTTCTTTCTGCTACTTTTACTGAATACAAATGGAAAGGAGAGATCATTCATGTTTATCTAATATAGCATCTAATCATAGACTTGGGAATCCTGCAGACCTGGATTCAAATCCCAGTTCTAGCTCTTACTCATTGTATGAATTTATTTTTTTTTACTTCAAGTTTTTATTGAAATTCCAGTTAGTTAACAGATAGTGTAATACTAGTTTCAGGAGTGGAAACTAGTTGTATGAATTTAAACATAGGAATTGTTCTGAGCCTCATTTTCTCATGTGATGTGAAAATAACACTTATTTTCTCTCATGAAGTAACTGAAAAAATGGGTGGGATAAGTTCCTAGTGCTTAGTTAGAATACAATATCTGGAAGCTATTGCTATTATTTTAGCTATTATTTGTTTCCTGTACCAGGTCTTTAGCCCTAGAGGACCATGTTCCTTTTTTCTTTTCTTCTTTTTTTTTTTTTTTTTAAAGATTTGTTTTAAAAGAGCGAGAGCCTGCATGAGTGTGAGGGTGGAGGCAGAGGGGCAGGGGGAGAGGGAGGAGCAGACTACCCCCTGAGCAGAGCCCAAGCCAGGGCTCCATCCCAGGACCCTGAGACCATGACCTGAGGCAAAGGCAGACACTTAACTGACTGAGCCACCCGGGCACGCCCACCATATTCCTTTTCAAAGGCAGGTTGAAGGAAGATGAGGAATTCACGGGTGGAGATTCAATATAGGAAATCATTGCTGGCAAGGCAAGAGAAAAAAGTGGTATTTTCCATATGAAGAGGGAGATAAAAGTTAGGTGACTATATGAACATGTGTTTAAAATCGACAGAAAAAGGGGTTTCTGTGAGGATAACTTTAACTATTTGCAAAATAAATTGGGAAAATGGAAATGACTAAGTTTGACAAGTTGCATTGTGAAAATAATCTGCCAGAATCTGATTGTACTGCTAGCATCTAGCAAATTGTTTAGGACGTAAACATACGCCTTAAGTTTTTGTTGACTAGCGTGACACAGATTCTTGTAATAAAATTTGTTTAAAATACCATGAAAGTTTAAAAGATGGAAATAGGAATATAATCCTAAGGAGCCTATTAAGAACTTAGCATTAGAAGTTTATGGGAGATTTTAAATTTTACTTATTAAATAAAAGTAGAGAAATAGTATTCATTAGGATGTGAAGACATTTTATGTCTTGAAATAGCAAATGTAAAATAAAAATCAGGGTAATATTTAGAGTCTGAACTCCTAATAACAGAGTAGCCAGCTAGCCAAGACCTAGATGGACTTCCCTTAAGTATATTTCCTTATAAAAAGGGGTACATATCTGTCCCCGAAGAAGCATATTTTTGGGGAACAAGATTTATTGATGTGTATTTCATGTAACAACCAAAACACTTACAGTTCTAGCATCCTGTCACGCTCATTCTAGAGACAGAATTAACGACCCAGGTTGAATGAAAGTTGTAGGCTGTCATAGGGAATTATTTTGCCTGGAGTATGACCAAATTCATTGAAAGTCTAAGTTATGTTTTCTTTTGGTATACTTCTTTGGACTTTAATTTTTTTAAGGTTTTCATTTATTTGAGAGAGAGAGAGAAAAAACACTAGAGTGGGAAGAGGCAGAGGGACAAGCAGACTCTGCTGAGTGAGGAGCCCAAATGGGCTGCTTAATCCCAAGACCCTGAGATCATCACCTGAGCTGAAGTCAGACACTTAACTGACCGAGTCACCTCCACCCCTGGACTTTTTACTTCTTAAGGCTAAATTGGCTAATAATTAGTTCCATAGTATAACAGCATTTTCAAAACTAAGAGTAGTGTTATTTTAGTTACAATGTAAGAAATGCAGGTGAGAAACAGGACAGGTAGACTGGGAAGAAAGAAAATAGAAGACCTTAACGATGCCTAGAAGATATGCACCTTTTTTATGATTTCCAAAATTATGTAGGCTTATCCTGTAATAGAAATTATTATACAACTTAGAAATCTGATTTCTTGGAGTTCTAGAAGTCCTAGAGTATTTAAATGTGGTTTTAATCACTATTAATGTAATGGTTTCTAGAACTATGATCGCTGTAATCAAACTATATCCTGGTTTGGTAATTTAAACTAATAATGGCACATATATATATATTGAATCTTTTTATTCAAAGTGAGTTTGCAGTGTCTGCTGTTAATGGGGCTCGAGTGATTTTTAAGTCTTTTTTGTCGGCATGGATAACAAGAGAGGGATTCACCACATCAGGGAAGACAGCCACCATTTTCACCCTGGGTTACTATTTTTGTTGTGATTGTCTGGCTTCCTTTTTTTTTTTTTTTTTTTTAATCTCTCTGCGATTTTATCTGTCCTCTATTTGCGTTACTCATTTACTATCTTTTCTACAGTTTTCCAGAAGGACCTGGTGTTGGAAAGAGCTTCAGAAACCCGTATCGTCATGTTCAGAGTGGCGTTTTCTACCCCCTTTCCTTTGAGTTCTGCCGACAGAAGAATTCCCTCATTATGAGATGACTCTGAGGCCTCTGTTTCAAAAAAACCAAACAAAACTCTAAGGTTGTGTAACCATTCTTGGTTTTCCTGTTTCCCCATTTTTAAGTGAGGAAACTGTAGTTAAGAATGTGGCTAAGCTACTCGGTAATCCTGGCTGGTCGCGCACAGTATCTTGAAAAATGCACGGCGTCCAGCTGCTTTCCGTGGGCCAAAAAACACATCCGCGTATCTGTGATGTTGTTTTGCCATGACCTTTGTGAGACGAAGGCATGACTGAAATCTTGTTTTGGAAACTGGTCTTCCAAAATATCAAGATAAGCAACTCCAAAAAGCTACAGGAAGATTTAGCTGGTTGAGCCGTGTATCAAATGGTGGTGGCAGGTATCCAGGAGGTCTGTTTTCTGTGTTTTGTTCCGTGCGTTTCTAGATGTTTTATACACACATCTTTATTTTGACAGGGAAAAGCCATTATGAATTTCCGAAATTATACACAATTGACAATAAGGCTAAAATAATTTAGGACAATAAAAAATTTTAATGTATTTTCAAAATACACAATATACAATAAACAATAATAAATTTAATGTATTTTTTAAAAAATATACTTTAGGGGAAAAAGGCAAAACTGTGACATAAATAGTTGCTTATAGACATCCTTTTTTGGAAATAATTACATATCAATTAAAATCATATAAAGAAATACAGTAAACTTTTTATGTTTTAATTTATAAAATGGGAAAGTAATTTAGGTCCAAAACAAACACATAACTATTATAAGACATGATAATATAAGTGAAAACTAGGCATCTTTCCTCTCTAACCTCTTCCTCCCAAAAGAGCTCACATATTTAGCTTAGTAAGAAAAAAAAAGTTGAACTGGGAAATTCATTTATTTCAGTTGGTGTAATCAAAATAACTTGGCTTTTATTTTCTATTTTATTTTCTATTTTTAAAAACAACTGGGTTTTTATAGTGTGGAAACACTGCCAACCCTGAAATACTGATCTTGAAGGACTTTGTTCGAACTTTGTGCAGAAGCCTGAGAGAGGTTTTTATTTTTATTTTATTTTATTTTATTTATTTTTTAAAGATTTTATTTATTCGACAGAGAGAGACAGCCAAGAGAGAGGGAACGCAAGCAGGGGGAGTGGGAGAGGAAGAAGCAGGCTCATAGCGGAGGAGCCTGATGTGGGGCTCGATCCCAGAATGCCGGGATCACGCCCTGAGCCGAAGGCAGACGCTTAACGACTGAGCCACCCAGGCGCCCCGGGAGAGGTCTTTATTGACCTAGCTCTAGGTTGTCTCGACTCCAGGAGAGGGGAAAACATCCACAAAACTAGCCTTTGGATCAGGGCATCAGACCGATGCACATTTAGGAAACTCTCAGAGTAATCCCATTTACTTCTTCACCTTTGGAGAAATGCTTGAAATTCAAAGACTTCATACATAACTGAATTAAAATGGCTAAATTCTGCATTCTTCCTTTGCATTGCAAGACACACCTGCTGCATGTGTGTTAGTTTACAAAACTTGAAAAATCTATAATTCAGAACACTAGGAATTACTGCCCCCAGCTTACTGTGCCCACAGAAACTTACATTTGTGAACCCAAATTGCAAAAACCGTTTTTATATTTACGAATATCACCTCCTGTTTCTGCGAAGGGCAGGCAGGGGTCTGCTTGCCAAAAATCACTCCAAAGACTTTTCACGGTTGTAGATTCTGAGAACAAATATGAAGACAAGGGTGCCTTGACATAAACCCTTTTAGGGAAACAGCCAAGTTTCACCCTGATTTCTTTTTAGCTGTGAAGCAGGTGTCTCTTTGCAGTGCTAGATGAAGTAATCTGGTTTTCCATGTAGTCCTATGGGTTTTCTCTCCAGTTTTGAGTTGAGAACAGGTTTGTATTGTTAGAGATGAAACTGTCCTGGAATGTGTGTCAGGCTCATGTTCTCAGTGTTGAAGCCTCCTGGGAATGAATGACACAATTCACCCTGTAGGTAAGATTTTAGATTTTTCCCTTTTTACTTTTTTTTTTGTATTTGATCCATGGAGTTCTTCAGTGTGATTGTTATAAAACTCTATTTATAGTATAATTTTAAAGATGCTGAGATTAACCTTTTTTATTCACTGATAGTCTTAATGATCTATATAGAAACATATATTTTCCTGTGAATATACTAATCACTACATTAAATTATGTTTATTTTATTAGTAATAACTTACATTTATTTAGGGCTTTTTATGTGCCAAATAGTTTTCTACGTTCATGTCCATTAACTCATTGAATCTTCAAGTCTTCGATAATAACCTTATCCTTTATAATTTACTATATAAGGCTAATGCTAATTATTATCTGCAGTCTAATTACTTAGCACAGAAGCTAAATAAATTACCCAAGGCCCGTACATTGTGAATGGTGGAGTGAAAATTTGGATTTAGGCTATTTGTCTTGAACTCTCAACTATTCTAAATTTGCTTACTGTATATCTCACCAAGGAGGATATAAATACCCTGAGGGCTGGAACTTGGTCTTGTTCATAGCTACATCTCCCAGGACCCAGAACAGTGCACTCAATAAATATCTACTGAATGATGAATAAACAAAAAATATTTAAATAGAAATATGTAAATGCTTATGTCTTATAGAAGAAAGTAATTGGTGGGTTTTTTTGTTTTGTTTTAGATTTTTATTTATTTATTACAGAGAGTACACGAGCAGGGGGAGTAGAAGAGGGAGCAGCAGACTCCCCACTGAGCAGGGGGCCCAATGCGGGGCTCAATCCCAGGACCCTGGGATTGTGACCTGAGCCGAAGTCAGCCGCTTAACCAACGGAGCCACCCAGGCGCCCTGTAATTGGTGGTTTTGAACATGTTAAGGATGTTTCTGAAGTTCTTAACAAAAGTTCGTAGGATGGAAATAGTTTGGGTTATTGTTTTAGTAAAATAATAGTCTTTGAGGCTAAAAATAATTTTTATTTCTTTTTAAAATGAAGTATAATTAACATTTAGTGTCGTAGTTCAGGGTACAGTATGATTCAACAATTCTATACATTACTCAGCGCTCACCACAGTAAGTGTGCTCTTAATATCCTTTATCTGTTTCACTCAGCCCCCCACCACATCCCCTTGTGCAGCCATCAGTTTGTTCTCTGTATTTGAGTCTGTTTTATTGTTTCTCCTTTCTGTTTGTTCATTTGTTTTGTTTCTTAAATTCCACTTATGAATGAAATCCTATAGTATTTGTCTTTCTCATTTCACGTAGCATTATACCCTCTAGGTCCATTCATGCTGTTGCAGATGGCGAGATCTCATTTTCTTATGAGTAATATTCCAGTCATATGTGGAATTCAAGAAACAAGAAGATGAACAATGGAGAAAGAAAGCAAAATAAGATAAAATCAGAGAGGGAGTTGGGGCACCCGGGTGGCTCAGTTCGTTAAGCGGCTGACTTTGGCTCAGGTCATGATCTCGGAGTCCTGGGATCAAGCCCTGCATCAGGCTTCCCACTCAGCAGAGAGTCTGCTTCTCCCTCTGCCTCTGCTTCTCCTTCCACTTGTGCTGTCCCTCTCGCAAGTAAATAAATAAAATATTTAAAAAAACCCAAATTTATAAAAAGGGAGGCAAACCATAAGAGACTTTTAACTATAGGAAACAAACTGAGGGTTGCTGGAGGGGAGGTGGGTGGGGAATGGGGTAACTGGATGGTGGGGATTAAGGAGGGCACGTGATGGCACGAGCATTGGGTGTTATGTGCAACTGAAGAATCACTAAACTCTGCCTCTGAAACATAATACATTATGTTAACTAAATTGAATTTAAATAAAATAATTTAAAAATTCCATTATATATAACATACGTCTTCTTTAGCCATTTTCTGTGGATGGACACTTGGGTTGCTTCCTTATCTTGGCTATTATAAGTAATGCTGCAATAAACATAAGGGTGTGTATATCTTTTTAAATTAGTGTTTTTGGTTTTTTTTGGGTAAATATCTAGTAGTGGAATTACTGGGTCATATGGTAATTCTATTTTTAATTTTTAAGGAACCTCCTACTGTCTTCCACAGTGACTGCACCACAGACATTTTCACCAGCAGTGCACGAAGGTTCCTTTTCTCCATGTCCTCACTAATACCTATGTCCTGTGTTTCTGATTTTAGCCATCCTGACTGATGTGAGGCGGTATCTCGTTGTGGTTTTGATTTGTGTTTCCCTGATGCCGAGTGATGTGCGCATCGTCTCATGTGTCTTCGGCCATCTGAATGTCTTTGGAAAAAGGTCTATTCAGGTCCCCTGCCTATTCGTAATGAGATCATTCGGTGTATTTGGTGCTGTAGAAGTTCTTCATGTATTTTGGGTACTAACGCCTTACAGGATATGTGTCATTTGCAAATATCTTCTCCTGTTCAGTAGGTTGCCTTTTTGCCGATGGTTTCCTTCCCTGCACAACAGTTCTTTGTTTTGGTGTAGTCTCGGTAGTTTCCTTTCACGTTCGTTTTCTCTTGCCTGAGGAGACCTGTCGGGAAAAGTGGTTCCATGGCTGATGTCAAAGAAATTACTGCCTGTGCTGTCTCCTAGGATTTTTATGGTTTCAGGTCTCATGTTTAGGTCTTTGACCCATTTTGAGTTTATTTTTGTGTGTGGTGTAAGAAAGCGGTCCAGTTTCATTGTTTTGAATGTAGCTGTCTCATTTTCCCAGCACCATTTGTTGCAGAGACCGTCTTTTCCCCATTGTGTATTCTTGCCCCCTTTGTTGTAGATTAATTGACCATATGAGCATGCATTTATTTCTGGGCTCCCTATCCTGTTCCCTTGATTTATGTGTCTGTTTCTGTGCCAATACCATACTGTTTTGATTAATACGGCTTTGTCTTTTGATTAATACAGCTTTGTCATGTATCTTACAATCTGGGATTGTAGCAGCTCCAGCTTTGTTCTTCTTTCTCAAGATGGCTTTGTCTATTTGAAGTCTTTTGTGGTTCCACACAAATTTTAGGATTCTTTATTCTAGTTCTGTGAAAGATGTTGTTGGCATTTTGATAGGGATTGCATTACATCTGTAGATTGCTTTGGGTGGTGTGGACATTTTTTTTTTTTTTTAAGATTTTTTATTTATTTATTTGACAGAGATAGAGACAGCCAGCGAGAGAGGGAACACAAGCAGGGGAAGTGGGAGAGGAAGAAGCAGGCTCATAGCAGAGGAGCCTGATGTGGGGCTCGATCCCATAACGCTGGGATCACGCCCTGAGCCGAAGGCAAATGCTTAACCGCTATGCCACCCAGGAGCCCCTGGTGTGGACATTTTAACAATATTGGTTCTTCTAACCCATAAGCGTGGAATAGCTTTCCATTTACATGTCATCTTCAATTTCTTTTATCAGAGTTTTATAGTTTCTGGAGTACAGGTCTTTCATCTCCTTGGTTAAATTTATTTCTGGGTATTTTGGGGGTTTTTTTGGGTCTTTTGTGCAATTGTAAATGTGATTGTTCTCTTCATTTCTTTTTCTACTACTTAATTCTAGAAATTCTCTCCATAGAGGGAATAGTTTGTAACTATGTAATTGATAACTGAAGTGCCAGCTGCCATTTATTAAATAACAACTTAGTTTTAGTCACTGCTTAACTTAGAATTTAGGATTCCCAAATAGAACATAAAAATGCAAAGTATTTCTGTTTTATAGTTACCATACTTCTGAGTAGACCACATTAAGACAATGTTTAATTTGGCCTAAGTTATAGGGTTTTTTATTGTACTTTTATTCTACCTAGTTTGAGCCACACTAAACACTAAAAAGCCATTAGCAATTAGTCATGTTCTCTTAGGACTTATTTAAAATGACCAAGTGCTAAGTTCTCACAAGTGTAAAGCTCCAGATAACTGGTCAAATTGTTATACATAAAAAAGCAACAGATTGAAAAAGTCTGTTTTCCAGAAGTGTTTTTATGTTGATTTAGAATATCAAGGAGGTTCTTATTTTAAGGTTTAACTTTTGAAGAGAGGCTTTTTGAAAGGGTAGACTATAACCTGGATATTAGGCATGAGGGTAGCCCATAAAGTAACAAGGGGAAAATGTATTAGTGTTTCAGAACAAGGGATTTAGAATCACATTGTCTAGATTTTACTCCAGATTTGTAGGCAAGTCACGTTCACTTTGTTTTGTTGTTTTTTAGAATTTTTATTTATTTGAGAGAGATGTGCACAAGAGGAGGGAGGGGCAGAGGGAGAAGACTTCCTGCTGAGCAGGGAGCCTGATGTGGGACTCGATCCCAGGACCCTGGGATCACGACCTGAGCTGAAGGCAGATGCTTAACCGACTGCGCCACCCAGGCGCCCCTCAAGTGATGATATTCAACAGGGTGAATTCTGTGCAGCACCATTTTTGTTTTAGGAGATTTGCCTTTCTGTACTCATCAGTGAAGGGGCAGTCTGGCATCATGGTTAGCTTATAACTCTGCAAACCACAGAATGTGGGCTGTATGTTTCCAGGTCTGCCACTAGGGCAAGTCACTTCTCTGGTTCCCCAGTTTTTTATTTGTAAAAAGGTAAGATTGGGCTAATCTAGAGTGGACCCTCGAGATCCATCTTATCAAGCGTTATTTCGGGTTTTGCTTTCTGTAGTCAGCCATATAATTAGAAATGTGCACTGTATGTATGCACTCATGTATGTGTATCTTGAGATTTATCAAAAATTAGATGATTTTCCTAATTAGGCACTGACCAAACATAAGATTAGGAGGTTCCTAAGTACTTATTTGCTGCTAAGATCTTTTATCTGAAGGCTGCCAGGTGTCATTGACCGCAAGCTTGGATCATTTGGTAATAATTGCAGTTAAGTATACTTCATTATGTAAATATAATTAAATCAAGAAACTGGGGCATTTTAAAGAAAGATGGACAAGTCAGTACAGCTATGTAAATGGCTTCAATAGGTTGACTAAGGTTTGAATCATATCTGATTCACTGCTGCGGTCATGCGTGCCGACAGCTTGGGCACGTGCATATCTGATCATGTGGCCCAGTGTTGGCAAATCTTGGATTTCTCTGCACTAGGTGATTTTCCAGGATGAACAGCCTATGATTCTAAGTCACCAATTGTTCCATTCTTTTCTCCTTGATCTGCCTTAAAAATAAAGACAACTACTGAAACATATAAAGCAGTCCTCCCCTTTTATCACTAATACGCTCCCTCAATCTCAAGTACATTTTCCTTTGACCACTGAGAGCAAAGTAGAATGTTTTGTTTAAAAAAAAATGCAGACTGTACAGGGGGCATTAATACAATATAAGAAGGCACATTATATTTAGATTGGGAAAGAAGAACTTATTTTTTGAGGTCAGTAATTGGAGCTAAGCTGTAAGTGTGTGAATTCTCCATGATTTGCAAATGCTTACTGACTTGGAAAAAAAAATGTGTATGTTGAATTCCTTTCATTTTCCGCTGGCTTATAAAGGTTAGGATTATATTACTTCTCTTCCCCTCTCCATTCACCCCCTAAAAAAAAAAGAGCTGCAATAGTTTCCCTGTTAGATGAAATCGAAATTTCGTGGCCAACCCAGCCCCTGCCACGTTTTCAATTTTATCTCCTATTTATTCCCTTTTCTGCACTTTCCCCCAACTCCGGCCTCCAGGGGTTCTCCTTACTCCCTAAATACACCTGCATTTTCACACCTCTGCCTCTTTGCTTTGCCTGCTCCTCTGACCTAGGACGTCCTGTTTCCTATTCAGTCTACCTGACAAACTCCTGCTTCTTCTCCCAGATCCAGCTGAGGTGTTGCCCGTCTTCATAAGTTTCTCTGCATCCTTTCCCCAGGCAGGGATGTCCCTCCCCTGTGTTCCCATTCAGAGCACTTTAAATGACCGCAGTATTCACACTGCGTTGGAATTCTACCCCCACATTCTCCTACCACTGCTACCCTCCGGAGCAAGGACCGTGCTTTCACTATATGTATAACCTTGGCATCTAATACGTGGTGGACATTCCACAAAAGCTTGCCAGAGTGGGAAAAACATGGGCGCATATACCGCAGGAGGGAAAATTCCCTGATCAGATAAAATATGTCTTGTTTTCTTTTCATTCATTATATATAATTTGGAGGACACAAAAAACACCAAGGAGGAAGTGAAATTGACCTACAGCCCTACTCCCTGAGAGCTCACGTTACTAGTTTAGCATACCTATTTCCAGTTAAAGCACACTTTGAAGAGGAACTCTGGTTTTTAAAATTAGAAAATTACCTACATGCTTAACAGATGATCCTAATTCTTGACTTTGCTGTTTCTTTGTTAGCTCACAGAGAGAATAGTCATCCTCTTTGTGGTGATCACCAGTCAAGAAGAAGTCCAAGAGAAGCACGTGGTGTGTGTTTTATTCATCTTTTGGAACCTGTTGGATATGGTTAGGTAAGGAGGCAAAATCCTCGCTTACAGCCAAGGTGCTTTTCTACAACGAAACCAGTAATAGCTGCCTACATTTGGTTACTTTGACTGAGAGAGAAAAACAACCCCTTTCCAAGTTATTTTGTCTTGATATGGAAATGCATTCTGAGCGCTTTCCATAATGGGCATAGTGGAGGTAATGCAAACCTCCTGCGGAATTACAAGAGCAAATCAGGGCCTTCACGTTTCCAGCAGAAGACTTGGCATAGCACCAATTTGGGATGAACCTCACGGCTGCTTGCTAATGGAAGGCATTCCTTGAAATTGCTCAGGTACACGTTACTCTAACAAGCAAAGCAAGACTTCTGCTACGTCGTAGTCTGGATTTACAAAGCTGGTTTCTGTGAATTCCAGAATATTTTAAGTATATGGCCTCATCGCTCTGGGGAGAACGAACCTCTGCATACGTTTATTTTGTGTTCTTTTTATTGATGTATAATTAACTTACAATGTCATATTAGTTTGTAGGTGTACAACATACTGATTGGACAGGTCTTTTTTAAAGATTTTATTTATTTGACAGAGCAAGCACAAGCAGGGGGAGCAACAGAGGGAGAGGGAGAAGCAGGCTCCCCACTGAGCAGGGAGCCCGACGCGGGGCTCGATCCCAGGACCCTGGGATTGTGACCTGAGCCAAAGGCAGATGCTTAACCTACTGAGCCACCCTGGTGCCCGATTGGGTAGTTCTGTACGGTAATCAGTGCTGACCATGATAAGTGCGGTCTCCGTCTGGCACCATACAACATTATTACAGTATTTTTGACTATATTCCCTATGCTGTACTTTTTATCTCCGTGATACATTTTGTATATAATTCCAGTGGGTTCAAATGACGTACTGAGGTTATTTTGTGGATTCCCTGGGAACCCTTGAACCTCGGGTTAAGAACCTTTGCTGTAGATCATCTTCAGTTTCCTTCTATTTCTAAAACTTTGCTAAGAGGTGGGTCTAGTCTTTTCTATACCAGCAGTGGGGTAAACAGTCCCCTTTGCTCAGAGGCTCATCTTGGGAGGTGTCCTAACTGCTTTGCTTTCACAAGCGAGACCCGCCCCTTCCACTTGAAAGAGCTGGATGTGGATAAGTAACGAAAGAGCACTAGCATTTTAGCTGAGGTTATGTAAATTCTTCATTTATTATATTGTAACTCAGCTGAATTAAAGTATTTCTAAATAATGGGTTGAGCCCTAAACTGAGTTAGAATGAAATGTTTTGTTGAACGTAAAATGACTAATTCTTTGTATATATAATTTAGTAAGTTATTCCTCATTTTTAACTGATAATGTTGTAGACTTGGGGTGAATTTCATGGACTTTTGTAGCCTGTGACTTTCTGTTCATGAGACAAGGAGCCCCATCTGGGACTGTGACTTTCTGACATGTTGTTCTCTGGTACGCCTGACTCTTTCAGTGTTGATTCAGTCCCTTAAAAGTCAGTTAAACCCGTTAGACAACAAAATGATTTTAACATTGAGTAGTCTCATGATGTCATGGAAGGGCTTTTTAACATAGAAGACCTTAGGATGAATCCCACCTCCACTACTTGCTATATAATCTTGGACATACCACTGAACCTTCAAAAACAAGTAACAGAATTGAGATAATTCATGTACTTTAACATTCACCCTTTTATTTTTTTAATTTAATTAATTGATTAGAGCAAGAGTGGGGGTGGGGAGGGGTAGAGGGAAAGGGAGAGAATCTTAAGCAGGCTCCACACTGACTGAGCCACCCAGGTGCCTCCAACATTCACCTTTTTAAAATAGAAAATTTGTGGTTTTTAGGGTATTTAAAGATGTATAACTATCATTACTAATTTGAGGACATTTTCATTGCACTCTAAAGAAACCCCAAGCTCCCTTAGCAGTAAAATCCCCATTTTCTCCTCTCAGCCCCTGGCAACCACTAACATATTGTCTCTATGAATTTGCCTATTCTGGACATTTCATATAAATCAAACCATACAAGATGTGGCCTTTGGTGACTGATTTCCTTCACTTAGCATAATGTTTTCGAGTATTTTATTCCTTTTTCAGTTGATGGACATAACTTTTTGGTTATGAGGAATACTGCTGTGAACATTCATGTGGAAGCTTTTGTATGCACATAGGCTTTCATTTCTGCTGACTTAGAAGTGCAATTCCTGAGCACCTAGCCTTTTTGAAACTCAGTTCTCCTCTGTAAAGTTGGGGTGGAATTATCTTCCCAAGTTTACCCTAAAATGACTTTTTTTTTTTTTTTTTTAAATGCAAGGACTAGAGGGGCACCTGGGTGGCTCAGTCGGTTAAACGTCTGTCTTCGGCTCAGGTCATGATCCCGGGGTCCTGGGATCAAGCCCCACATCAGGCTCCCTGCTCAGCAGGGAGTCAGCTTTGCCCTCTGCCTCTGCCCTGCTTGTGTGCGTGTGTAATCTCTCTCTCAAATAAATAAAATCTTAAATAAATGCAAGGACTAGAAATTTCCTTAACCTGATAAAGGCGTCTATAAAAAATCCACATCCAGATGATTGTTAATGTTGAAAGACTGATGCTTTCCTCCTAAGATGAGGAATGAAACAAGGATGTACACTCTTGCCACTTCTGTTCAACATTGTACCGGAAGTTCTCGTCATGGCGGTTAGACAAGAAAATGCTGTAAAAAGCAATCCTGTTAGGAAGGAGGACAGTCTCTGTTGGTAGGTTATATGATTTTGTACATAAAAAAATCATAAGGAATTCACTAAAAATACTAGAACTAGCAAACTGGTAAAGAAAGGTTGTAGAATACAAAACCAATATACAAAAATCAGTTGTGTTCTATACACTTGGAATGACCTATCCTAAAATAAAATTAAGGAAAAAATTTTATTCATAATAGCATCAAAAAAATGAAGTACTTCGGAATACATTTAACAGAAGATGTGCAGAACTTCTACATTGAAAACTATAAAATACTGGGAGAAATTTAAGAATTTCTAAATAGGTAATCCATGTTTATGGGTTGAAAACTTAATCCTGTTAAGACTACAACACTCTCCAAATTGATCTGCATATTAATTGCGATCCTTATTAGAATCTGAGCTGGCTGCTTTGTGGAAATCGCAAAGCTGATCTCAAAACTCATACGGAAATTCAAGGAACTTAGACTAGCCCAAGCAGTCTTGAAGAAGAACATAGTTGGAAGACTCACACTTCTCAATTTCAAAACTCACTACAAAGCTATAATAATCAAGAATGTGGTACTGGCATAAGGATATATCATAGAATAGAATTGGTAGTTCGGGGATAAGCTCTCACATTTATAGTCAATTGATTTTTGACAAGGGTACCAAGACCATTAAATGGGGGGGGGGATAGTCTTTTCAGCAAATGGTGCTGGGACAACAAGATGTGTGGACCCTTAACCTCACACCATATACAAAAATTAAAATGGATCAAAAACCTAAATGTAAGAGCTAAAACTATAAAACTGAGAAGAACACATGGGGGTAAATCTGTTTTTTTTTGGATTTGGCAGTGGATTCTTAGACACCAAAAACAGAAGCCACCAAAGAAAAAAAGATACATTGGACTTCATCAAAAATGGCTTTAAATATATAAGATGCTTATCTATACACTCTAGTAATAAAAAATAGATTCCATTTTTCACTGAGATTGGTACAAATCAAGTTTGATAACATGCCATGTTTAGCGAAGGCTTGGACTGTTGATATATAGTATTTATATACACAGATAAGCAAATGCAAAAAAGATTCGAGAGGATATATAAAAAACTGGCATTGGTCATTGCCTCTGAGGAATGGAATTGGGGTTCTGGAATGGGAGAAAGGTTTAGTTTTGTCCATTCCTGTTTTCAGAGTTCCAGATTTTGTTTTGCCATATCATGGACTGCCTATCCCAGTAGTTCTCAAAGTATAGTCCCCAAACGAGTGTGGCATCAGCATCCCCTGGAACTAGTTTATAGTACAAATTCTCTGGCTCTACCTCAGACCCACGGAATGAGACGCTGGGCATACGGCCCAGCACTCTGTGCTTTAGCAGGACCTCCAGTCAGAGAATCAGAAGGATGTAGACTACTTCATCTGTTACATCATGAGGGCAGCTTTCAAACCACCGACTGCACACAAAACAGTCCTCTAAGCCAGTTCTTTCATTGATCACGCAACAGGATCGCACAACCACACAAGCAGAGGGAAGCCAGAGAAGGACTTGGAAGTCACACTTGCATTTTAAATTCATTCCCTAAATATTTGCAAGTATGTGTCTTTAGAAACCTAGCTGTATGCTGCATTAAATGGGCTTACCTTCTGAGTGAAACTGAAGTCACCAATCAGGGAAACTTGTAATTTGCTGAGGGATAAGGGTTCCATTTTTCTTTGGTCACCTCCATAATTATCCATGATCCACCCCCGGAGAGAAGCCAGACTGACACAGTTCCCTTTCCCTTATTTATTTTTATCTCTTCTCCTGCTTAAATGATAGGAGTTTAAACTTTCCAGTTGTATCTCTGTATTTAATTACAGTGTAAGGTATTTTCTTCTCTTGTTCTTTCCCAGACATCAGCAGGATTGATGTTTCTGAGCTTTTGTCGTCTTTCAGGTACACTTACAGCATGTTATCAGTCGTAGGGATCTCCTATGCCGTCTTGACCTGGCTCAGTCAGACACTGTGGATGCCGATTTATCCTCTGTGTGTTCTTGCTGAAGGTAAGAAAAGTGACTTCGCATTATTGCTGACCGACAAAAGCAATCTAGTTAGAATGGTTCACTTAACTTTCTGATGATTAAATTACTATTTTTGCCGCTGCTAGCTGACAGCTGACTCAGTGCATCATTCCTGGCACACTTCCCTTGATGCAAAAAAGCAAAGCATTAAGAAACAGAGTTAGAGGGGGAAGCAACTTTGCAGAGTAGACAAAATATTAGATGAGGAATGAAGACATCTGAGTACAGGCCCTTAACTTCATTAACTCGCTGTATGAGTTTTGGGCAAATCATTTAACTTCTCTCAGTTTACTCATCAAAAAGGGGTTTAACGTTTAGTGACTCAGTGATTTTTTTTTTTTTCTTAAGTAGGCTTCACACGCAGCATGAGGCTTGAACTCATGACCCTGAGATCAAGACCTGAGCTGAGATCAAGAGTCGGATGCTTAACCGACTGAGCCACCCAGACGCCCCAGTGATTATTTTTAATGCATAGAAATTCAGTTCCCCCTGGCGGGACTATCTTTCCCACTTAACCACCTACCGCGCATCACACTGTCTGCCAGGAACAGTTAACTAGAGTTCGGGAGACCTGTAGATTGGTTCTCAATTTCTCAGGGAAGCATTCCTCAACTTTCTCATCTAAGTCCATCCCCACCCCTCCCAACAAGTACAGCACCATGAGTCTCTCTTTCATAAGACCTATCTCAGGTGTGATTAGACATTTGTGTGATTCTTTGGATAATGTCTGTTTCCTGTCCAGTCTCTAAGCAGCTTGGGGATATGGGGTTGTTTCCTTGCTTCCCTTTTTCTCACGCACCCAATATACATGCTCAATTAACAGTGAGTAAATTACCGAATACAGTATGAAGTAAGCTAGCTACTTAGCCTGAATGTAAACCTAAAACTTAAATAATTCATCAGTTTGCTAAAAGCTTTTGAGGATATTAGGGGAATATATGCTTCTTTCTGTAATGGTTTTGGCAGAATGGTAGGGAACTTTCTGAAACAGACATTAAAATTTTTGAAAACAGAAGGCATAAAGAAATTAAGAAAGCATATTAAGGTAACTAAGGGAAAACATACAAAAAGAAATTTAATAGAATATGATGGTGACATTGGCGATAATCATAAAGTGTATATATTCTATCCACATGTTTTCTGTCTTCCGATGACCAGAGAAAAGTTTATAGTAAATCATATTAGGTGGAACTTTAAAATTTGTTTTGCTTTCAGAAGAATTACTTATTTTTAGAATAGGCTATGCCAAAAGAATCTAGAGAATACTCCTAAAAACTAAAAAAAAAGAAACTAGATTGCTCATTTGAGAATGAGATTCTTCACTCATTGAACCATTTATTAAGTACATTCCTTTGTTATATGAAAAATACTGTAAAGAATATATTATAAAGGAATAAGGTAGAGATAGGAGTAATCTTTTCCTAAAGATAAAAGATGAATAACTATAGAAAACTTTTCCATTCTCCTTATTTGATAACGTTAAGCCTTCACATTTCTGGGAAAGCCATGTTTCAATATGTTTGCCATAAAACCCATTTCTTTTATTGAAATTAGATTCATAAACTTATACTTGCAATTAAAAAGTAAAGTATATGAAGAAAGAGTCTGGAAGCATATGTGACAAAATGTCAATAATGGCTCCGGGCGGCAGAATATAGGTAACTGTAGTCTTAACCTTTATATGTTTCTTTATATGTCACATGCCCCAGAGTATAAAAATATGTAGTTAAGAAAACCTACTTTACTCTTAATGACTCAAATATTTAAAAATAACTATAGTTTCCCATCCAATAATATAAAAGACAAAAGCAAGTTCTATAGATAACCAAGACAACGGTTTATACTGATTAAATGCTAGAGACTTGCGTGAAGCATCGGGAAATCTTAGATGGCAGGTCAGTTGCGGACCCTGCGCCCCTGCCACGCATCCGGCTCAGGCTCTAACAGCTGTGGCTGCCCAACATTTCTTCTTTGTTTTTTTATTTACAAATAATTTTAGACTCACAAGAAGTTACAAACACAGTGCATAGTTCCCGTGTCCCCTTCAACATTTTATATAACCGTAGTGCATTATCATTTCATAAAATGTCATAAAACATCTACATGTGAGATACAGCTTCATAGAACCTCCTCCTTTGTATTTCTATTGACGTATAATTAACACACAGTGTTACAGGCGTACGACACATTGATTCAGCAATTCCATACGTCACTCATTGCTTGCCACAGTAAGCGTAGTCACCACCTGTCACCGTACAGCGTTATTAGAGTATTATGGACTATATTCCCTATGCTGTACTTTTCATCTCCACCATTTACTCATTTTATAACTGGGAGTTTATACCTCTTAATCCCCTTTATCTATTGGGCCCGTCCCCCAAATACCTCCCACTGGCAACCACAGGTTGGTGCTGTGTATTTAAGAGTCTGTTTTTTATTTTTTATATTCCATGTATAAATGAAATCATCTGGTTTTTTTCCCCTCTGACTTATTCCTTGGCATAATACCCTCTCAGTAACATTCCACTGTGTGTGTGTGTGTGTGTGTGTGTGTGTGTGTATCTTCTCCAACACATTAACACATCTTCATCCATTCATCTATTGTTGACACTTGGGTTGCTTCCTTGGTTATTGTAAATCGTGCTGCAGTAAACACAGGGGAGCATGTATCTTCTCAAATTAGTGTTTTTGTTTTCTTTGGTTAAATACCCAGTAGTGAAATTACTGGATGGTATGGTATTTCTTTTTATTTTTTAAGCTAACACTGTAATTATCCATTTTATTAAGCAATAATTTCTCACAAAGAAATATATTAGACAAAATCTTAAGTATATTTTAAGCATTCACTCATGCAGTGCACTCGTGTGTGTTCAACATGAGGGTCTCTGTACCTTTAAGACTGCTCACCCCATTCCCATTTAATATTTGAATGTGACATTTCCTAGTAAGTATGAGTTCCCTGGTATGGTATTTCTATTTTTAATTTTTTTGATGAACTTCCATACTATTTTCCACAGTGGCTGTACCTATTTACGTGCCCACCAACAATGTATCAGGTTTCTTTTGCTTCCCATCCTTACCAGCATTTGTTATTTATTTATTGATTGATTGATTGATACTAGCTATTCCGACAGGTGTGAGGTGATATCTCATTATGATTTTGATTTGCATTTCCATGATGACTAGTGATGTTGAGCATCCTTTCATGGTCTATTTGCCATCTGTATCTCTTTGGAAAAATGTCTGTTCAGGTCCTCTGCCTGTTTTTTAATCAGATAGTTAACCAAGTGTCTGGTATTGAGTTGTATAAGTTCTTATATATTTTGGACATTAACCCTTTGTGAGATATTTTGCTTTCAAATATCTTCTCCCATTCTGTAGGTTGTCTTTTATTTTGTTGGTGGTTTCCTTTGCTGTGCAAAAGCTTTTTATTTTGATGTAGTCCCAATAGTTAAGCTTGCTTTCATTTCCCTTGTCTGAGGAGACTTATCTATAAGTATGTTGCTAAGGGTGATGTCCAAATTACTGCTTATGTTTTCTTGCAGGAGTTTTATGGTTTTGGGATTCACATTGAGGTCTCTGATCCATTCTGAGTTTATTTTTTATTTATTTATTTATTTTAAAGATTTTATTTATTTATTTGACAGAGAGAGAGAGACAGCCAGCGAGAGAGGGAACACAAGCAGGGGGAGTGGGAGAGGAAGAAGCAGGCTCATAGCGGAGGAGCCTGATGTGGGGCTTGATCCCACAATGCCGGGATCACGCCCTGAGCCGAAGGCAGACGCTTAACCGCTGTGCCACCCAGGCGCCCCCATTCTGAGTTTATTTTTGTGTACGGTCTAAGAAAGGGGTCCAACTTCATTGTTTTGCATGTAGCTGTCCCGTTTTTTTTCTGCACCATTTATTGAAAAGGCTGTCTTTTCCCCACCGTAAATTCTTTTCTTTGTCATAAATTAATTGAGTGTATAGGCATGGGGTTTTTTCTGGATTCTCTATCCTGTTCCACAGATCGGTGTATCTGTTTTTATGTCAGTACCGTACTGCTTGGATTCCTATAGCTTTGTCACATGTCTTGAAATCTGGAATTGTGATACCTCTGGCTGTGTTCTTCTTTCTCAAGATTTCTTGATTCCTTTGTCTATTCAAGGTCTTTCATGGTTCTACACAAATTTTAGGATTATTTGTTCTGTTTCTATGAAAAATGCTATTGATATTTTTATGGGGATTGCATTGAATCTGTAGTTTGCTTTGGGTACTATGGACATTTTAATGATAGTCTTCCAATCCGTGAGCATGGTAGATCTTTCCATTTGTGTCATCTTCAGTTTCTTTCACCAGGGTCTTATATTTTGTGGAGTGTAGGTCTTTCATCTCCTTGGTTAAGATTATTCCTAGGTATTTTATTCTTTTTGACGCAAGTGTAAATGGTTAGTGGTGTATAGAAGAAATGAAACAGAATTCTCTGTTAATTTTGTATCCTGCAAATTTACTGAATTCATGTATCAGTTGTAATAGTTTTTTAGTGGAGTCCGTAGGATTTTCTGTATGTGGTGTAGCATGTCATCTGCAAAGTGCTGGCTTAATTTCTTCCTTGCTAATTTGGAAACCTCTTTTTCTTCTCTGATTGCTGCAGCGGGGACTTCCAGTACTCTGTTGAATAAAAATGGTGAGAGTGGACATCCTTGTCTTGTTCCTGATCTTAGAGAAAAACCTTGTTTTTCAGCATTATGATGTTAGCTGTGGGTTTTTCACATGTGGCCTTGATTATGTTGAGGTATGTTCCCTCAAAACCCATTTCATTAAGAGTTTTTATCATGAACGGATGCTGTATTTTGTCAAATGCTTTTTCTGCATCTATTGAAATGGTCCTATGGGTTTTGTTTCCTCTTGTCAATGTGATATTATCACATTTACTGATTTACAAATATTGAATCACCCTTGCATCCCTGGAATAAAGCTCACTTGTTCCTGGTGAATGATCTTTTTTAATGTATTGCTGTATGCAGTTTGCTAGTATTTTGTTGAAGATTTTTGCACTCTGTTAATCAGAGATACTGGCTGTAGGTATTTTTTTTTTCTCTTTTTCCCTTTTAACAGTGTCTTTGGTTTTGAAATCAGGGTAATGATGGCCTTGTAGAATGAGTTTGGAAGTTTTCCTTCCTCTTCTATTTTTTGGAATAATTTGAGACAGGTATTAACACTTTAAATGTTTGGTAGAATTCACCTGTGAAGTTATATGGTCCCAGACTTTTGTTTGTTGGGTTTTTTATTACAGATTCAATTTCATTACTAGTAATTGGTCTGTTCAAATTTTCTATTTCTTCCTTAATCACTTTTTGGGGTATTGTATATTTCTCAGAATTTTTCTGTTTCTCCTAGGTTGTCCAATTTGTTGGCATATAATTTTTCATCATATTATCTTATCCTCTGTATTTCTCTGGTATCAGTTATTTCTTCTCCTTCATTTTTAATTTTATTTTAGTTCTCTTTTTTTCTGATGAGTCTGGCTGAAGAATTATCAATTTTGGTTATTTCTAAGTACCAGCTCTTGGTTTCATTGATCTGTTTTTTTTTTTTTTTTACTTTTTCACTTATTTCTGTTTTAGTCTTTATTATTTCCCTCCTTCTACTTTCTACTAGCTTTAGGCTTTGTTCTTTTTCCAGCTCCTTTAGAGTATGTGGAGTATACCTTTAGGTATAACTTTAGATTGTTTGAGAGTTTTCTTGTTTCTTGAGATAGGCTGTATTGCTATAAACTTCCTTCTTAGAGCTGCTTTTGCCACATCCCAAAGATTTTGGACTGCAGTGTTTCCATTTTCATTTGTCTCCGTGTATTTTTAAAATTTTCTCTTTGATTTCTTTGTTGCCCTATTCATTGTTTGATAGCATGTTTAGCCTTCTCGTATTTGTATTCTTTTCAAGTTTTTCTTATAATTGATTTCTAGTTCATAATGTCATGGTTGAAAAAAACGCTTGATAGGACTTCAAGTCTTTTTAAAATTTTTGAGACTTGTGTTGTGGCCTAACATTTGATGTATCCTGGAGAATGTTCTGTGTGCACTTGAATAGAATGCATGTTCTGTTTTTTAATGGAATGTTCTGTATATATCTGTTAGGGCCATCTGGTCTAATTATGCCACTGCCTTCTGGCCTGCAGAGTTTCTCCTGAAAAAAATCAGCTGATAGCCATTGGGGATTTCCCTGTGTGCAGTGGTTTTCTTTTGCTGCTTTAAAAATTCATTCCAGGGGCGCCTGGGTGGCGCAGTCGTTAAGTGTCTGCCTTCGGCTCAGGGCGTGATCCCGGTGTTCTGGGATCGAGCCCCAGATCAGGCTCCTCCACTGGGAGCCTGCTTCTTCCTCTCCTACTCCCCCTGCTTGTGTTCCCTCTCTCGCTGTCTGTCTCTCTGTCAAATAAATAAATAATTCATTCTGTATCACTGCTTTTTGCCATTTTAATTTATGTGTGTTGGTGTAGACCTCCTTGGATTCATCTCATTAGGGGCTTTCTGTGCTTCCTGAAATGTGATGCTCTTTTCTTTCCCAGATGAGAGAAGTTTTTAGTTATTTCTTCAAATAATGTTTTCTGCTCCCTTCTCTCTCTTCTTGCATCCCTATAATGTGAATGATGTTACCCTTGATGATGTTGAGTTCCCTTAACTGATCTCATTTTTTATTCTTTTTTGGTTTTTGTTGTTCAACTTGATTACTTTCCGTTACCTTGTCTTCCAGATTGTTGATCTTTCTGCATCCTCTGATCTGCTCTTGATTCCAGTGTCTTTATTTGATTTTTTGAATTTTTCAGCTCTAACTGGTTTGTTATTTTCTCTTTCTTGAAGTTCTCACTGGGATCATCCACTCTTTCTCACATCCAGTATCGTTATGACCATTACTTGGAACTCTTTATATCGGGCGCATTGGTTGTTTCATTTAGCTCTTTTACTGTGATTTTGTTCTTTCATTTGGGTCATATTCCTCCGTCTCCTCATTTTGTCTAACCCTTTGTATTTGTGTATTAGATGAATTAGCTACATCTCCTGGTCTTGAAAGTAGTGGCCTTATATTGAAGAGGTCCTGTGGAGTCCTGTAGCACAGTTTCCCCTTGGTCTTCAAAATCAGGCACTTTAGGAATGTCCGCTGTGTGGGCTAAATGTGCCTTACTGCTGTGGCTGAGCCATAGCTGCTTTCAGTTTAGCCAGCTGCTGTGACCCACTTTGCCTGCTGTGGGCACACTGAGCAGGGTTTGGTCCCTACACTATTGAGAGGGCTGGTTGAGGCCTCTGTGACTATTTGGTGGGAAGACCAGCAGTCAGCCCTGTGTCTGCAGTTAGGCACTCTAGCACAATTTCTGTTGCACCAAAGTGCAGGGCTTACTCCCTGCACAGCCAGCAAAGATCCCGGGCTGCTGAAACTGTGGGTGCACTGGTGTGTGGGGCTTATTTCTCCCCTCCCCAGGGCAGGAGCCCCTTTGGAGGGTTGCCTGCTGAAGGGGGCAGGTTGGATGGGTCAGGTCAATCACATGGTGCTAGCAAGATAGACAGGGTTAGCGCTAACTTCCATAAGCGTCTAGCCATCTAGGCTGGGGGAGGGGAAGAGAAATGGCACCTGTCAGCACTTTTGTTCCCAGAGAAATCTCCTGAAGATCCCTGCCCTTCTAGCACACAATTTAAGACTAGTCAGTAAATTTCCTCGACATGTACCCCATGTACTTTTCAAACTGCTAGTCAGTAAATTTCCTCAACATGTACCCCATGTACTTTTCTGCACTGAGTCTCTGCCAAGCTACTTATTATGCTGGGTCCTTAAATGCTGGGACTCAGTTTCCTATTGCCCTCTGACTCTCCTGGCATTAAGCTTACTGATTTTTAACATTCCTGGAGTTAAGCCCCACTGATTTTTTTTTTTTATTGAAGTATTGGTGACACACGATGTTATAATAGTTTCAGGCATACAACATAGTGATTCAGCAGCTCTGTGTTATGCTGTGCTCACCACAGGGTAGCTACATCTCTTACCGTGCACCACTATTACAGTGCTATTGCTTACAGTCCCTGTCCTGTACCTTTTAGCCCTGCGACTCATTGATTCCATAACTGGAAGCTTTTATCTTCCACTCCCCTTCACCCATTTTGCCCAAACCCCCCACCCCCGCCTCTGTAGCAGCCATCAGTTCTCTGTATTTATGGGTCTGTTTCTGCTTTTTGTTCTTCTGTTTTTTAGATTCCATATATAAGTGAAACCATATGGCATTTGTCTTTCTGTCTGACTTATTTAGCATAGTACCCTCTAGTCCCTCCATGTTCTTGCAAATGGTAAGATTTCCTTCTTTTTTATGGCTAAGTAATATTCTGTTGTGTATATTTGTGTGTATACACACCACACTACGTCTTTATCCATTCAACTATTGGTGGACACTTGGGTTGCTTCCATATCTTGGTTACTGTAAATCATGATGCAGTAAACAGAGAGATGCATTTATTTTCTTGAATTGATGTTTTTGTTTTCTTTGGGTAAATACCCAGTTTTGGAATTACTGGATCATAGTGGTATTTCTGTATTTGATTTTTTTTTTTAAACCTCCTTACTGTTTTCCACAGTGACTGCACCCGTTTACATTCCTACCAACAGTGCAAGCAAAAGGGTTTCTTTTTTTCCACATCCTTGCCAACACTTGTTTTTTTGAGGTAATATCTCATTGTGATTTTTATTTGCATTTCTGAGATGATTGGTGATGTTGAGGATTTGTATGTCTTCTTCAGAGAAATGTATGTTCATGTCTTCTGCACATTTTCAAACTGAATTGCGTTTTTGGTGTTATATAAGTTCTTCATATATTTTGAATACTAATACCTTATAAGATAAATAATTTGCAAATATCTTCTCCCACTCAGTAGGTTATCTTTTTGTTTTGTTGGTTTCCTTTACTGCGCAAAATCTTATTTTGGTGTAATCCCAATACTTTATATTGCTTTTGTTTCCCTTTTCTGAGGAGACCTATCCATAAATATGTTGCTAAGAGAAATATCCAAGAGTGTACTGCTTGTTTTCCTCTAGGAGTTTTATGGTTTCAGGTTTCACATTTAGGTCTTTAATCCATTGAGTTTATTTTTGTGTCTGATATAAGAAAGAAGTCCAGTTTTTCTTTTGAATGTGGCCATTCAGTGTTCCCAGCATCATTTATTGAAGAGACTGTCTTTTCCCCATTGTATGTTCTTGCCTTCTTTGTTATGACAAAATATATAGGCATGGGTTTATCTCTTGGCTATCCTGTTCCATTAATCTAGGTCTTTTTTTTTTTTTAAGTAGCCTCCATGCCCATCGTGGAGCCCAGTGTAGGGCTTGAACTCAAAACCCTGAGATCAAGACCTGAGAGGAGATTAAGATTTGGATGCTTAACCAACTGAGCCACCCAGATATCCCCTACATGTCTATTTTTGTTAAAAAAAAAAAAATTATTTATTTTAGAGCCGGGGGTGGGCAGAGGAAGAGAGAGTCTCAAGCAGACTCCCCACTGAATGCAGAACCCGTTGTCGAGCTCAGTCTCATGACCCTGAAATCATGACCTGAGCCAAAACCAAGAATCAGATGTTTAACCGACTGAGCCACCCAGGTGCCCCTTTATACGTCTATTTTTGTGCCGGTACTATATTGATTATGTCAGCTTAGTCATATATCTTGGAATATGCAATTGTGGTATCTCTAGCTGTGTTCTTTCTCAAGATTGCTTTGGCTGTTTGAGGTCTTTTGTGATTCTGTACCAACTTTAGGATGATTTGTTCTAGTTCTATAAAGAATGCTATTGTATTTTGAATAGGGATTGCCCTAAATCTGTAGTTTGCTTTGGGTAGTATGGACATTTTAATGATATTCTTCCAATTCATGAGCATGGTATATCTTTCCATTTATTTGTGTCATCTTCAGTTTCTTTCACCAGTGTCTTATAGTTTTCAGAGTATAGGTCTTTCACTGCTTGGTTAAGTTTATTTCTAAGTATTTTATTCTTTTTGATGCAATTGTTAATGGGATTGTTGTTTTCTTAATTTCTCTGCTACTTTATTATTAGTGTATAGAAATGCAATTGATTTCTATGTGTTAATTTTATGTCCTGCAACCTTACTGAATTTGTTACTTCTAATAGTTTTCTTTTTGTGATGTCTTTAGGATTTTTATGTATAGTATCTTGTCGTGTGCAGTGAGTTTAACTTCTTGCCACTTTGGATGCCTCTTGTTTCCTCTTCTTGTCTGATATAGCTAGGACTTCTAGTAACTATAAAGCAGGAGGTGTAGACATCTGACTTGTTCCTGATCTTAGAAGAAAAGCTCTGTTTCTTATTGAATATGATAGCTTTGGGCTTTTTTATATGTTGCCTTTATTATGTTGAGTTTTCATCATGATCAAATACTGAATTTTGTCAAATGCTTTTTCTTCATCTATTGATCGTATCACATTGATTTGCAAATATTGAACCACGCCTGCATCCCCATAATCAGTCCCACTTAATCATGGGGAATATTACTGAATGTGGTTTGCTATTTATTGAGGATTTAGGGATAATAGCCTGTGTTTTGGGGGGGTTGGAGGGGTAGTGTCTTTGCCTGGTTTTGATATCAGGGTAATGCTGGCCTCATAGAATGTATCTGGAAGCTTCCCTTCCGCTTCTATTTTTTGGAATAGATTGCCGTGAATAGGTATAAACTCTTAAATGCTTGTTAGACTTCACCTGCAAATCCATCTAGCCTGGACTTTTGTTGGGATTTTTTAAATTATCCATTCAAGTTTGTTACTAATAGTCTATTCAGATTTTTTATTTTTTCCTGATTCAGTTTTGGAAAGGTGTACGTTTCTAGGAACTTGCTCTAAGCTGTGCAGTTTGCTGGCGTGTACGTGTGCATAACCTGTTGTATTTACGTAGGTTAGTTACTCTTTCTGCTGTTTTGTTTCCGGATTTTATTTTGGTCCTCTCCTTTTTTTTTTTTGATGAGCTTGGCTAAAGGTTTATTAATTTTTTATCTTTTCAAGGAACCTGCTCTTGGTTTCATTGATCTTTTCTATTGCTTTTAGTCTCTATTTATTTCTGCTCTGACCTTTATGATTTCCTTCCCTCTACTCACATTGTATCCTGCTGATTTTTAAGGCTCCCAAAGATAAGCCCTACTGGTTTTCAAAGCCAGATGTGATTGGGACTCATGTTTGCAGTGCAGATCCCCCCAGTGCCACAGGTCTCTGGTGTGGGGTGTGGTCCTCTGGCTTCTTCATGCTTGTAGTGTCCCTCCCTTTTGAGGTTAGTCTCACCGGGGCACCAGCCACAACTCCACTCCCCCTACCCTTTTCCATGTGACCTTCTCTCTACCATTAGCTGTGGAAGGTCTGTTCTGTCTTTCGGTGGTTTTCAGAGTTGTGCAGATGTAGCTGTTCACCTGGGGTGTCCACAGGATGAGGTGAGCTCAGGACCCTCCTACCCCACCATCTGCCCCTGCCTCTCTGACCCTCCGTGTCTTATCTGACACCAGCCTCCTCCTTCAAAATATTTTGGCCGCCATTTCTCCCAGAGTTTCTCAGCATTCTTTAAGTAAGTTCTACTAGTGGGTGAGGAGGAAGGAGGTGCTCTTCCAAGGCCAGTTAAGCTGAAAAAATGTTAAGTAAAACCAGTTTCTTTACTGCAGAGCTTTTCAGAATCTCTATGGTACCAAGAAGAAACTATATGCAGCATTTTTCAAATTCATTTTCCTATTTGTGAGAAGAGGACTAGGGTTGGGGGGAGACCATTTCAAGAAACAGAAATGATTTTTGTGTAGGTATAACCAAGTATAAAATGGAGAAAAGTTCAACAAGTCACACTGTGGTAACGGCCTTGCCTGTTAAATCACTGATTTCTGTATCAAGCTGTAGCTTTAGCTAAAGGATTTAGCAACTGTCATAAAGTTCAAAGTTCCTTCAACTCCGTCGACATTTACGTATATACATCCCTGTAGTGATATGAGGGGGCCTTTCACAATTCCTCCTCTGTTCTTCAAACAGCGCTTGCCATCTATCAGTCGCTGCCTTACTTTGAATCGTTTGGCACTTACTCCACAAAGCTGCCCTTTGACTTACCCATCTATTTCCCGTACGTGCTGAAAATATATCTCATGATGCTCTTTATAGGTAAGTGGCTTTTGTTTTGTTTTTGCACTCTTCCAGTGCTTTCTGGTGTGTGCTGCTATCTACTTTAACAGAAAGGTCTGTGGACATGGGAGAAACGAGAAGGAAGCCCGGCTTGTTAGGAAAGCACCTAGAAGTTATCGTGCTTTTTGCAGGACATCACAAGATCAAATAGATCAGTGTTTCACTGTATAAACAAGAACAGGTTCACCAGCAGGTCATACCTGAGTCGTGTAGGAAACTTAGAAGTCTGACCATGGATACAGGGATCTACAGAGAAAACACAGATGTCCAACTAAGCAGGCTGGGCCATTTCTGTCTTGTTTCCTGTTTGTTGGGTTTTATGTGCTGGCATTTCCCAGCAGGCACGTGGGAGTAGGTGCTAACACCACAAGAAAAATGCGTGGAACAAAAACTTAAATGTTAAGAAAATATAATTGGCAAAGGACTTCTGTGATTACATTTCACTCTCTGCAGCTCTAACCTTGACAAATCCCCAAGGTCGTTGTTCTAGAGCCAGTCAGTATCAGACAAGAACAATGCATAAGGGAGAAGACAGATGTGAAACTTGAGGGGTGGCAGAGAGCGCTACCCTAAAGAGAGGGGGAAATTCATTCCTTGCCTTAAACAAAACAGGAGGGCAGAGGAGTTTGCTTTACTTCCCTGTCCTGGACCCTGGTTTACATGTTCCTTCTTTGAGTCTCCCTTGCAAGGGTCTTGTCCTCAGACTCCAAGCAGCACCCTGACTGTATTTTAAAACCATGGTTCTGTCCAGAGAAATGGTTAATCAGCCTTACTTTTGCCCCTTCCTTCTCCATGTTAGGTATGTATTATACCTACGGTCATCTTTACTCAGAAAGAAGAGACGTCCTCAGAGTCTTTCCCTTTAAAAAGAAGAAAATGTGAAGCACGCGTTCCGACGTGACGTAAGAAAAAACAGGCTTGTGGAATCAGCTGCAGCAACCAGCACAGGAAGCCTTTGGTGGGAAAATAGCTGGTACTCGACACAGCCGTTCTTCTCAAACTAGATCGCAGCAGCCTGTCATCCTTGCAGATTTTCAAAACACATTCTCTGTACAACCTACTTGACCAAAGCTGTGGACTTTATACAAGTTTGTTTTCCTGTAAGGTGAATGAGACATAGATTAACTGGAATGGCTTCAATTAAAGTGAGAAACCAAAGTTGTTAGCCAGAATTGTACCTGTTTACATCTATTTCGTTTCACTTTGGAGTTCGCAAATAGCGACTCCCCAGGAGGGCAACAACGTGAAATATGTTCTGTGGTTGTCACCAGGGCCAGAGTTCACCCCCATCTTACACATGAGACACGCTTAGAAAAGTATACATTTTCCAAAACCTGAGAGAGTACCCATTAATATTTGGACTTGGTAAATACACAAAGAATGTTCCATATTCCTTTTCTGGGGCGGGGGGTTGAAATCAGGCCATATACTTACCTTACAGGGAGACAAAAGGTAAAACTACAGTAAATTATTTTAAAGGAGGCAAGGCAATGAAGAATGAGTGGTGTTTCATATTATTACTGAATTATTGCTAATAACTATGTCACACACACGTCATCACCTAGAGTTTTGAAAACTCTTTGAAGATCTAAAACACATGAATAATTGACTAATATCATTTCTGTTCCATTGGTGTATATTCACTTTTCTTGAAAGAATTCTAGAATCTTATTATCCAGTAACTGTATAGAAAGTTTACTAAATACTTTATGACATAAAAACCAGGTAGTAAAATGTAGTTACAAAAAAACTGGTAACTAAATAAAATATTTAAAAAGAAACAATCGAGTACTAATAATTGATATCTTTGTAAATTTAGTATCCTATTTGGAATTTTAAAATAAATAAAATTACCCTTTTAAAAAGCTACATTTTGAGGCACCTGGGTGGCTCAGTCAGTTAAGCATCCGATTCTTGATTTTGGCTCAGGTTGTGAGTTCAGGCTGCAAGTTGGGCTCTGTGCTCAGCGGGGAGTCTGCTTCTCTCCCTCTCCCCCTCTGAAAAAAATAAACGGCGCCTGGGTGGCTCAGTCAGTTAAGAGCCTGCCTTTGGCTCAGGTCATGATCCCAGGGTCCTGGGATCAAGCCCTGCATCCGGGCTCCCTGCTCAGTAGGAAGTCCGCTAGTCCCTGTCTCTCCACCCCTCCCACTCTCAAATAAGAGCTTTTTAAAAGCTACGTTTTGTTTTTAAAGTTACTTATTATTTTACTTCTAAATTTAAAAAATACCGAAAGCTTTATTGTACAAAGAGAACAGAATCCCTTCGCAAACTTTAGGTGACTCAGTCAACATGGCTACGTAGATTGCTGAAGGACTACACACATCTAGAATCACTACAGTTGCAGATTAAGAATCAAGCTATCTTACTGGGTCATAAGAAATTAAAATTTTGTTATTAAATTTTTAAATTACCTTAAGAACCTGCCAACTTCTTAAAACAGACTAAAAAGAAACACAATTGATAATTCTGGATTGATAATAATTTCAGTCCCCTGCAACAACTGTAACAAAGATCTGTGACTCCTTTGGTGACACAGTCACAACGGTTATTGTTGGTTGCCTGTATTCATAAGGGAAAGAAAAATTTCACTAGAGGTTAGTGGAAATACGGATGTCATTTCTCTTCAAGTTCAAGAAACCTAGACAGTACACATCTACCTAGTTAACTGGATATTACCCAGATTGCCAAGTTGATTTCTTTAACTGTCCATCAAATCTCTATTGCATTTTGTTCAAAGGCTTAGTTTCTCAAATCTAATAAATATAATGAGACAGCAAACTACTAGATATTTTAAAAGCATAATACACGACTTCTAAAATGATCTTCCTTGGGCTACCTGAGTGACTCGGTTGGTTAAGTGTCTGACTCTTGATTTCAGCTGAGGTCATCATCTCAGGGTCATGAGATTGGGCTCTGTGCTGGGTGTGGAGCCTGCTTAAGATTCTCTCCCCTTCTGTCCCTCCCCAGTTCCCTTTCTCTTCCTCTCTATAAAACAAAACCATAAAAAACAAAAAACAAGTCTTTGGAGTTGTCAGTCCAAGCTAAGGTGTAGTACTCACCATCAGCAGTGCTTCTGGAGCTTAAAAAAAGGGGGTGGGGGGGTAAAACTGCTCTGAATGAAAATTACTTCAAAGCATTGATTTCATCACTTGGCAAAAGTCTGCCAAAAAAAATACAACGCACAGACACTAATATCATCAAAGTCCCTGGGCTTTTACTTTATCAAAATAGTTGAATGAAAAGCGGAAACACGGGGCGCCTGGGTGGCACAGCGGTTAAGCGTCTGCCTTCGGCTCAGGGCGTGATCCCGGCGTTATGGGATTGAGCCCCACATCAGGCTCCTCCGCTATGAGCCTGCTTCTTCCTCTCCCACTCCCCCTGCTTGTGTTCCCTCTCTCGCTGGCTGTCTCTATCTCTGTCGGATAAATAAATAAAATCTTTAAAAAAAAAAAAAAGGAAAAAAGAAAAGCGGTAACACTTCTTCCAAAAGTATCCGTTCAATATTGATGCATTTTATTTTCCCCCAGTGTGCTTTCTCAAGAACTGCACTTATCCCGGTCTTACGTTTCTGTTCAATAGGTGAACGTTAGAATGAGTTGATTCTTAGTTGCTGCATACACGTCTGCGTTCCTTCAAGAGACACTTAAATGTAGTGGGGTGCCTGGCACACTGTAGGCACAAAATTATAAAACTTCACCAGGCCTCCTGCAAACACACTGGTTACTAAACAATGTACCACGTCTCACTGAAGTCCCTAAAAGAAGTTAACTATGCTGTTAGTTTGAGGATACCTTATTCTGCCTACCTGGAGCACGTTGCACCTCTAAGACTTTGTATTTCTTTTACAAGATGATGCAGCTGTAACATCTGTATCCAAAATGTTTCCACAGAGAATCTTACATTTATGTACAAAGAAAGTTACATTTTATTGTGCGAAAGTATCAAAGTGATTTAAAATTAAAATATGCTACAAATGATCTCCGCTTTCCCCGACATCTTCCTCTCATTTGCTTATTTTTCCTTTGTAAACGTGATATTTTCCCTTGTTCAGATCATTTTTACTTTCGGCTTCTGGCTCTAATTGCTATGTTACCTTTGATACAGCACTTTTTCAAAGTATACTACAGGGAGCAACAGTCCTAGAACTAACAGGGTGCCACCTAGGACCCAGATTGGTGGGCTCCCCTGGGACCCAGGAACTGCCCATGCCCCTCGCACACTACAGTTTGAGTCTAAAGTATTTCAGCTTCGGACAGAAAACTGCTACGAGAACTTATACGGGGGTCCTGGGTGGCTCCGTCAATTAAGCATCTGCCTTGGGCTCAGGTCATGGTCCCAGAGACTTGGGATCGAGCCCCGCGTCGGGCTCCCTGCTCAGCGGGGGAGCCTGGCTCTCCCTCTGCCTGCTGCTCCTCCTGCTTGTATTTCTCTCGCTGTCAAATAAAATCAAACTTATATAAAAGCCACCATACAATGTGGTTCTGCTTTTAGAACTGAGGTGATGGCATTTACTGTATGTTTAGTTAAAAGATGCTAGAGGAATTCGTGTATCTTTGCTAGGGTAGGTAGAGTTTAAAATCCCACCTTAAGTAAAGGTAACCGTCAATCCCATACGAAACTCAACTAGTTGAGAACATACCTGAATTCAGCGGGTAAGTGTAGGTGTCCACCGTGTACTCACTTTATGGTGTTCAGCGGAGCCACGGGGGTCCTGTGAGAGACCGTGGCCCGGACGGAAGTAAGAGCAGTGGGTTTGATGTGAACTCCAGCTCCACCGTTCACTAAGCGAATGACCCCGAGTTCCGTTCCTTAACTGCCCAACCTCGTTGTAAAGAACAAATGCAGTGTGGTAAACTGAACCTTGTAAAGTGATACAGAGCCACACAGAAGTAGGAGGCGTGTGACACGTTTCCTGGAAGCGTTAAAATTGTCTGACGGTTTCCTGATTTATATTTTCTGAATGTAAGTTGTGTGAAGGCAGGAATGTCACGCCCTGTTCACTCCGGGCACACGGTACACACTCGGAGTTGTGCAGCTCTGGCTTTGTAGATTACTACCAGGACCTCCAGAAAAAGACCTGTTTTAAGAAATCTATCTGATTAATTAGGTGATGTCTCAATTAGATTTGATTATTCTCAAAGGGCAGTTTATGTTTAGAAGAAACAAAAAGAAGGTTTAACTTCTCTAAGTATCCTTTCTTAATGGGCTACTTGGTTTTAGAATGTTTTAGGGAGAACAATTTGTTAAATTTCCATTATCTTCCCAAGTCCCAACATACAGATCATCAAACGTGAGAGCTATTTTCAGTGAAACATCTAAAAGTGGTAACATTTCTATTACATTTTAGAATTTATAAAGCATATTTTTGTATTCTTTTATCCTCACAACTACTTTGTGAGGTAAGTTATTCCTTGTATCCAGGAAATAAAACCAAAGTCAGGGAGTCATCCCTGTCATTTTTACTTAGTTTCATATCCAATAATTTAGCTAAAAATTATTTCACAACTTCCTCATGTTTGACAATAAGACCATCTTTCTAAGTGGCAATTTTAAAGAATTCCATACTGTTTATGAAATTAGCACATTCCATGCACACTCACAACTTCATAATTACTATATATATCTTACATTTAAAAAAAAATGAGACTTGAGAGTGTAGGATCAGAATAAAGAATTTCCTTCCAGAAAATATAAAAGCGTATTACCTCATCCAGGACCAGAGAGCTGACGGTACTCATATCTACATGAAGCTGACGCCGGCAGGTGGTTTTCTGCGATGGTAGGACGATGGATGTGAATTGTTCCAGCCACGTTCTGTCCCCTGGGTCCATCCGAACTGCCGGCTGCTGGGAATAGGCTGGTGGAGCATCTCACACAGACTCGCCAGAGGCCTAGCCTGCAGCTCTGGCTTTAGGGAAGGCCTCATCCCCCTAAGCACAAGATCGGATTTCCCTTCTAAAACAGCCATTTACGAAAATATTTACCAAAAGCGTAAAACTGCTTATTTTCAAAGTTACTGAGTTATTTCAAGATAGTAGTTGAGTCCCTAACAAAGTCCTGCTCCTTTTATAATTATAGTATCACTATCTTTTGTTAAAATCATTTTGGAGAACTTCTGACAATTAACTTCAAAAAGTTATTAACAGCCTTGTAGTTAGTTACCATGGAGTCATTACATGACAAAACACAAAGATGATTTTAGGCCCATGCGTGGATGCCAACATCTGTTCCAAACGCACACTTTTCAAATCAAGAGTCAGAGTGTTCTGAGATGCGTAAGGCTCTCACCCCACACGTTCATTTCTTAGTCTGTCCCAGCATGCTCTTTGTCTTGGCAACTTGTGATTTCAAAATCCAGCTGAAGTGCCTTGTGAAGGAAGTGCTTCCATGCATAGTTTGGAACATCCGGTCTCAAAAGGCAGAGACTTCTGGTTTCTGGAGAACAAGGTGAGCCATCCTGAGGGAATTAACAACTCTGACCTGAGGTCATACAGGTAACCAAGACAAAGAGTGTTATTATCCGTGACCTAATATCTTAGTGTGCTTAGATTTGAGAAACTTGAGGTTTCAAATTTAGATTTTTTTTTTTTTTTTTTTTTTTTTTGAGAGAGAGCAAGTGAGTGAGCACAGGAGGGGCAGAGGGAGAGAAAGAAAATCTCAAGCAGCTGAAAGCCCAGCACGGAGTCCTACGTGGGGCCCGAGAGATCATGACCTGAGCCAAAACCAAGAGTCGGTCACTTTGGGGCGCCTGGGTGGCTCAGTCATTAAGCATCTGCCTTCGGCTCTGGTCGTGATCCCAGAGTTCTGGGATCGAGCCCCGCATCGGGCTCCCTGCTCAGCGGGAAGCCTGCTTCTCCCTCTCCCACTCCCCCGGCTTGTGTTCCCTCTCTCGCTGCCTCTGTGTCAAATAAATAAATAAAATCTTTAAAAAAAAATAGAGTTGGTTGCTTACCCGTCTGAGCCACCCAGGCACCCCTAGCATCTTACATTTTTTGACTCTTTAGAGGTAACCAAGGATAGGAAAATCCTACAAATCTGAAGCTCAGGACCCCTGAAAACAAAAACAGGAGAGGGGTTGGCCTGGGAAGAAAGGATACTGATGTATTTGAGAGCCTCCATTTTGTACCCTTCTGTTTTCTTGTCAAGGGCAGGAGCAAGGACAGAGTTTGAGAAGAAACCAGGCGGAGAAGAGAAAGGCAGGCTGGGCTCCTCAGAGCCCACTTCCCCTTCACTGTTCTCTCCCCCCACCCCTGTTTGCAAGCTGCCCCAGGAATTTAAAGTCCTTCAACCCACCAAGACCTGTTCCTTTTCACTACAACTCCTCGACTTCCCAGTTCCGGCAGCTTAGGAACACGAGGCGGTGTCCTTTTTTGATTTTTGGTTTTGTAGTGGACATACCACGTTCTGTTAGTCTAGGGTGTCAGTACAGATGTCTGACAACTACACATTTCGCGACGTGTGCCACGGTGAGTGTAGGCACCATCTGTCGCCACCATTATTTCAATATTATTGACGATAGTCCCCGTGCTTCAGGGTTATTTCTTTTATCTGATGACAGCAAACCATATGAAGCATGCAAGAGGCTTCATCCTTCATAGTTTTCCTCTTAAAACGCGTGCTAATGCCCCGATGCAGCAGGAAGATCACTGGATGTGGGGTTAAGGCTTCGGTGTTCTACGTAGCTCTGCCTCTTATTAGATGTATCTTCTCCATTTTAAAATAGAAAACGCTTCTTCACGGTCTTGTTGTAGGAGTGAAATTAGATAATGAGAAAGTTCTAGTGAACTTACTGTCTGGCACCTAACAATAAATGTTAGATGAATTGCGATCACTAATTGGTCGGAAGGAAAACAAAGTGTATGCAGTGGGAAGGAAAGAGAAGCCGGCTTCTCCCAGAACATGCTCGCTGCTAATTCATTTCCCTCCAGCCCGGCCTCCGAGGAGGTAATAAAAATGAAATGCTGGCACTGCAGGTGAATACACCCTGAAAGCTCGCCCTCCCGTCCCCTTTTCTGCAAGCATCTCGGCGCCGTACTGACGTTCAGCAAAAGAAAGAACAGAGTGTGAAGTACACAGTGAACCACAAATATCTGAAACCCGGAATCCTAAATCCATATATTCGGAAAATAAAACTAGGAGAGCTATTTTTAACCTAAGTGGTAGGTGGGTTCACTTAGTGACAACATGAATGTACATGTCACACAGGAATAATACTAAAGGCTCTATGGTGCTTTTAAGTACCAGGCACTGCTATGGCCTCGGAGACACAAAGGTGTATTATTCGGGTGGCACACCCTCTCTCCCCAGAGACTCTGTCTGTCTGTCTCCATCAGTACGTTCACATGGTTGGTTCAAGCCAGCATGAAGGAAAAGCAAGCAGCAAACAGATCAAATGCTGGCTGATTCTCAAGCCCTTGAGGACACGGTCGTGTAACTTCATTTACTTGTCATTAGGCCACCAGTCACCCTGCTTAGGACAGAGATGTGTACTTATAAAACACACTGTTCTTTCAAGGAGATATTTGCCCAGCATTCCATTACCTTTCTCCTGGAGGAAAGCCGGTTCAGGTAGGACCCAGGCCTGGTCCACTAGAAGTACCCCAACTCTCAAGGCCTGCAGAGTTGTTCAGGGACTCTCATGTGACCCAAGCAGAACCAGAGTCCTCTCCACGTTGCTTCTGCCGCACCCACGAGCAAAGACACCTTTCCTTCCCTTTGAAGTTGCTGGTCGCCATCTTACCAACTACATTGCGTGATCCCATCTACGCCCCAATGGCATTGTTTGACTCACTGGGTGCAGCTGACTGACCTGATCAGATCTACTCCTGAACTTCTTGGTTTGTGACCTAACGTTCTCTTCTTGGTTGAAGCTATTTTGAATTGAGAAACTTTCAACTGCCTTCAAGAGACTCAAGCATAAGAAAAGTATAGCCACCAAGAATGAATCTGATTCAGCTAACGTTCGACACGCACCAGGCTAATTTTTTAAGTGTGGACAGAAGTTCCAAGACAGTGTTTTATCAGTAAAAATAAGAAAACACTGAGTCAGAGAATATCCTCTAGAAACTTCATGGGAAATCGATCAGGGTGCCGATGTCACCACTATAGTTTGGCTTTGCCAGCAAAACCTTCCCCGTGCCTTAAAACAAAGAAGTCACGTGCACAAAATTCACAAGATTATTTTACTAGAATTTACGGGGAGAAGATAATGTAGTCAACTCTTCACAAAGAAAATCTTCAGGTTGAACTCTAGCCAAATAAAAGAAAATTCAAGTTCTGGTTTCAGTCCCAACTGGCCTGGGCCCCAAAGCAATGCCCCCTTCTCTTGGCACGCACCGGTCAGGTGTTCTACGTCCACCTTTTCATGCCCCCCGACCCTCTGCATCGTAGCTCAGCGCTCCCAGGCACGAATTCTGAAAACCTTCTTCCATTCCTATGGTTTTCCACATCCAGCTGAGGATGCTGCTGGCCACCCCAATGCTTCACCAACCGTACGCTCTGGTCCACACAGCTTTCTTCTTAAACTCGGGGAGAACTCTCAAGGACAGCAGGGTGGCTAAGGGGACAAAAAAAAAGTAAAGTGCACTGTTGCATTTGGTGAAACTGCATTTGAAAAGGTCATTTAGATGGAAAACGTGTCCAAACAGACCTTGGCTGCTTCTTACTGGGCTCATCTTCAAGACTAAGAATTCCCATCAAGCCTTAGGCAGAATTTGAATGGTACGACACAATTAATGAAATCTGGGGGAAAGGGTTTCTTTGCTATTAAGTTCTTCTGCAACCAGTTCACAGGAAACTCTGCAGAGTTTAACAAACGCTGACTTCTGGGTGCTGGTTTGTTTCCTTCATCCGGGTGATGATAGCCTAGGTTTGTCCCTTTGTAAAAAAGCTACTTACCGATTTCTGTGTTTTTTCTACATGAATATGATTTTTCCACTAGATGTTTAGTTAAAAGGTAAGGAAGAAAAATAAAAACTGATCCTGCAAAGAAGTTAGGTCCTCGTTGCTCGATGGAGCAGGCGTGACTGTGCGACTCTGCGTTCCATGGCGTGCTCACAAGTCCACACCTTTTCTTATTCATCACGGGTCCCTCGGGGATCAATTTAAAGTAGGGCAGCTCTAATTCCTCTAGGTCACTTATTACAGATGTTATTTTAGGATATTAATATAAATATATTGAGATGTTAGTTAAAATATAATAGGGAGGAAATGTAGGTGAGCCAATTACACCATTCTTGTGTGTGACTCTAATAAGCCCTTGACGATCTAATCAAGTGAACGTGTACTTCCTTGACCCAAATAACTATTTTCCTTATCAGTATCAAGTTGTTCGCTATCTTCATGACCTAAAACGGTGTCTGTTTGCAGCAACCAATGGTGTTGCAGACCCATGGCCATTAAAAAGGAGCTCACGCTCCCTGAGACAAATGAAGGAAATCCTAGCAAGTCTCAAGGGACGGATCGAGTAGCATATGTCAGACCACGGCGCGCATGCCCAGCGAAGCTCTGCGCTTGGTCTCAATCCACTTCCCAAACACGCCCTTCGCGTATGTGGGGGGCGGTGGTGGGGAGAGCGATCAGAACCAACCGATCAGGGAATTCCTACTTGTTTGGCAACCAACAAATTATACCGTAATTAGAATAAAATATGGTCATCCTAAGACTCCAGGCTGGCCAGATAAATCATCGCAAGTGTAGGCCAGGAAGTGATTTTCCCGAGCTGAGACTTCCCAGTGCATTATCTTACAGCATGTCAGGGGCCATCTCAACGGCAGCCACGCGTGGACCAGACCCCCAAGTCCCAAGATACAGATGACAGTACAAGCTGTCTCAGGCCACAGGACCAACGCCCAAAAGACTTCTCAGTTCGGAATAAAGTAACGTACATCATTCTCACAGAAAGATATTCTATGTCTGTGGTTCCTACAGTCATAGTTCAACAAATCTATAGAGAAGTATAAAAAACACAAACTATTCAAACGCCCGAAAGCATGGGAACTGTCCAATTCCCTCGGCAAAATGCTATGCAGCTATTACAAATATTATGAAGAAGCCAATATAGGAATAGGTTAAAATGCTTTAAACGTAACTTTTAAATAAAAAAGGCAGTGCTCAAAGTGTCTATGTGTATTTTTTCAGTTGCTCAATGGTTACAAATATGTTCGAACAACACTCATACGCAGAGGGGGCAAAAACTTCTTAGGGAAAAAATATCAAAACTGCCACCGGGCAATGGGACTCTGGATTCCCTTTGCTCTTTCCTAAATTTTCTAAAATTTAATTAAAGTGAAAGTTTGCCATCATAATAAAACATTTAAAAGCTATTTAAATAAAAGTTACATTTAAAGGCATGGAACTCTTTTTAAATCTACTTTCTACTTCGAAATGCCGCACAGTGACAGCTCCAGATTACTTCTCTACACGGACTTCAGATGAGCCCTTTCAGGAGCCGATATTCACGAGAATGCCGTTTCTGTAGCAAAGACAGCCGCGGGCGGCTGGGCACGTAGTACTGAAGTCATACCTTTTAAAAGATCCCTGGATTTTGCCGAGAGGCCTTCTTTAGGGCTTTCCATGATGCCAAGGAGCCAGTCAATGAACTACGGTGAAAAGGAAGAGCAGGGTCAGTGAAGACAGTCCGACTGACTACTGGTGAGAGCGCGGTCGGGCCCTTGGGCCCGCAGACATGCACTCTGCAGGGCTCGCCGACTGGAGATGAGAAGGGGACCAGGCCTAAGGGATGGGGAAGCTGGACACAGCTCCCATTTAGGCCAATGAGCCAGCAAAGTCAAAACTCCTTTCCCAGCGAAATACCCTGAGACCTGCTATAGACTTCAGCGGCAAGGTAGACATGGGCCCAGTGGGCCTCCAGTGTGCCATGAGCTTCCTCTCTCATCCCTCTGAGGGCACCCGAGAGGTTAAGAACCTTGCCCGAGTCCACTCCCGGTGAAAGGCAGAGTCCAGATTTCAACCCAGTTCAGAGCCTCGTGCTGCTTCTTTGAATCCTGCTGCCTGACGCTGCACGCGTCGAGGCCCAGGCTCGTACGGTAGGAGGTAAATAGGGAAACACATCAGACGTAAGCCCGTTTCTAAATCAGATATTCCGTAGATGAGAACAATTTGTGCCCAAATGGAATTGAAACAGGAAGTTGAAATGCAGGAGAAAGGCATAAAATAATTTATTAGGCAGAGCCAAGTGTGTTAACTGCAAATAAATCCCACAAATGAGGTAGAAAGTAGAAACTCAGACGACTCAGGAGTTTGATCTCCCAGGGTACAGCCAAAATTGTTTCTGAATTAGGTACAGGATAATTTCATTAATGACTGAATGTTGCCAATCCCGACTAAAACACGTATATTAGTCATAGGTACCAGGTAGCTTAACTTTGAACATAGAAACTGGCTTGCAAGAAAGAGTCAGACAGAAAGAAAATACTCCTAATTCTCTGTTTTGATTAATTTTTTTAAAAAAATTTCTTTTTCTCAAATTTGTTTTATGATAGCCGACTGGTAAGTAAATAAATACGTAACAGACACAGGATGACTGCACTGTGGCCCAAAGTGATCACGGTGTCCCAGGCCAGAAAAGACACAAGGGGATACCACATCTGAATTGATTTTGATTTAAAATGAAACAGGAAACACCACATTTGGGATAATACGAATGCTTACGAAAACCAAGCCTCTTAACTGACATGCTCAGTGGAGCTGTGCGATGGCTAACCTGTGGGTCCATAGTTCAGAAATATTTGTAAAGAATAATGTTCAGATTTTCACAAAAAGCCACAAAAAGTTCGCTTTAAGCTTTCAAACTCATAAAAATCCAGTTTTCATTACATGGGATTCAAAAAAGAATCTTTCAATCAAGTGTCTTAAAGGCTGCTCAGAGCCACGGAACGAGAAGTGGAGGAAGCACGGTATTTCCGCAAGCTCCGCACGGCGGCCAGGGGCCTGCGGAAGCTCAACATTAAAAGCGAAAAGGTGCTTCCTACAGTCTGGATTTTCCTGAGGGCTAGGGTGACGACCTTCACAAATTTCCCCACGTCATCGAGCTCAGGCCAGGAGCAGGACGGGCCCCGGAATGTGGCTGCAGGACCGAACAAGCGATGTGCATGCTCCCGACGCCCGTTCCCCGCCCCCCGTGACAGATCGTCCCCACCCTTGCTCAGCACCGCTGTCATCTCCCGGTCCTACGATCCCTGCAGCCCTGAACCTGCCTTCCCATCTGTCCTCACGCGGACATCCTGAGCACTCACAGCCTCACTCCTCCTTTCAGCCCCAGGATCAAGAACACATCGAGGGCAAGTATAAGCTCTTCTTTCCGCCTCACCTCCCACTGGAAGCGAGTTGCTGCTATTGTCACTGTTGCTTCTGGCCAGCAGTCAGCCTCAGTCTCTGAGGGTCTGCATCTGGCCGCGCTTCGGGGCTGAGGATGAAAGCCCGCGGGGGGACTGCGGTTTCACTGAACTGCTGACCTCAATTCTATGGCAGAAATTGCCCAAGAGAAGATGGCCACCTGCCCTGACAGCAGGGGGCTGCCAACCTCACCTTCTGGGTCTGTTCCTTCCATGGCTCTTTTTGCAGCAGAAGGGGCATGCTACCGGGAAGCAGAGTGAGAGCCTCCTGCAGAGTGACCCTGTGCACTGGACTCCTGCCAAGGAAGCTTGAAGCTGACCCCGCTGGGCCACCTTCCCGATGCCATGGCAACCAGCTGGCGCTGAGGCCAAGGAGGAGAGGCGCGGCGTGGTCTGCCCATGTCACCACTGCGGCTGCAAACAGCAGCAACAAGAAGTCCAAAGCCTACAAAGGAAATAGAAACGAAGTGAGGTCCCATGTCGGAGTAACACACGTTCACGCACACAGCCCCTGTCGGGGTGATGCAATGTCACCTTCCCCTTCACCCCAGAAGACAAACTGGACTCAGCAGCAAACTCTGTTCCCACACTTAATGAAGAGACATTTCAGGGTTCCAGAAGGTTTTAGGGATCCTCTCTTGCAAGCCAGAAGGCCCAACAGTTTCACTGTTATTGCTTTAAGAATGCAGGAGAAACCTTATTTCACCCCTAATCCTACTGAGATTCCTGCTTCGGTGTTTCCGAAGGACTGAAGAACTCGTTAGGAGTGATATGGAACGGATGTTCAGAGTTACTGTTATGTGGCCAAAACGGATTTTTAAAAAGAGGTATAGTCTGATTCTACTTTTGAACAATGACAAACGACCCTCCCCATGCATTTTATTTTTCTGTGCTCATTATTTCATCTAAATATTTTGTTCCATTAATGCAGAAACGTAAGCATGAAGACAAACTAAAAACAAGCGTTCTTGGAATAAGGGAGTCAGTCACAACAAATCATTAGGCTTTTTTTTAAAACAATTTTTTTCAGTGTGTTCAGCCGCGAACTGAAATAGACCCACCAGAGTTTGGCTCCTGACCTATATCTATAATTTCCAAGGATCTGTTTAGATTTTAATTCCAGTGTATTGTTAGTTTCAGGTGTATAATATAGTGATTCAACAATTCCATGTATCACCCAGTGCTCATCGACGTAAGTGTGCTCTTAATCCCCATCGTCTATTTCACCCATCCCTCCCCGCCTCCCCTCTGGTCACCATCTGTTTGTCGTCTATAGTTAAGAGTCTGGGGTTTTTTTTTGGTTTGTCTCCCTGACCCCACCCCCCCCGTGTTTGTTTTGTTTCTTAAATTCCTCATAGGAGTGAAATCATATGGTATTTGTCTTTCTCTGACTGGCTTATTTTGCTTGGCACTATCTTCTCTAGCTCCATCCATGTCATTGTAAATGGCAAGATTTCATTTTTTATGGCTGAATAATATCTGTGTGTGTGTGTGTGTGTGTGTGTGTGTATCTCACCTCTTCTTTTTCCATTCACCTATCAATGGACACCTGTGTTGCTTCCATACTTAGGCTATCGTTGATAATGCTGCTTTGAACATAGGACTGCATATATTCCTTTGAATTAGTGTTTTTGTAAATCTTTGGGTAAATACTCAGTGATGCGATTACTGGATCATAGGGCAGTTCTATTTTTAATTTTTTGAGGATACTTCATACCTTCGTCCACAGTGGCTACACCAGTTTGCTTTACCACCAACAGTGCATGAGGGGTCCTTTTTCTTCACATCCTCACCAACATTTGTTGTTTCTTGAGTTTTTGACTTCAGCCCTTCTGACAGGTGTGAGGTGGTATCACACGGTGGGTTTGATTTGTATTGCCCTGATGAGGGGTGATGTCGAGAATCTTTTCATGTGTCTGTTGGCCACCCATATGTCTTCCTTGGAGAAGTGTCGGTTCATGTTTTCTGTCCATTTTTTTAATTGGATTGTTTGGGGGGTTTTTTGGTGTTGAGTTGTAGAAGTTCTTTATATATTTTGGACACGAACCTTTTATCAGATATGCCATTTGCAAGTATGTTCTCCCATTCAGTAGGTTGTCCATTAGTTTTGTTGACTGTTTCCTTTGCTGTGCAGAAGCTTTTTTTTGATACAGTCTCAATAGTTTACTTCTGCTTTTGTTTCCCTTGCCTCAGGAGACATATAGAGGAAGATGATGCTATGGCTGATGTGAGAGAAATTACTTTTCCAGGATTTCAATGGTTTCAGGTCTCACATTTAGGTCCTTAATCCATTTTTAAGTTTATTTTTGTGTTTCGTTTAAGAAAGTGGACCATTTTCATTCTTTTGCATGTTGTTGTCCAGTTTTCCCAATATAATTTGTTGAAGAGACTGTCTTTTTCCCATTGCATATTCTTGCCTCCTTTGTTGCAGATTAACTGACCATATAATTGTGGGTTTATTTCTGGGCTTTCTACTGTGTTCCATTGATCTATGTGCCTATTTTGATGCCAGTACCATACTGTTTTGTAATGACAGCTTTGTAATATAACTTGAAGCCTGAAATTGTGATACCTCCAGTTTTGTTTTTCTTTTCCAAGATTGCTTTGGGTATTCAGGGTCTTTTGTGGTTCCAAACAAAGTTTAGGATTTGTTTGTTCTAGTTCTGTAAAAACTGCTGTTGGTATTACGATAGGGAGTGCGTTAAATCTGTAGACTGCTTTGGGTAGTATAGACATTTTAACAATATTTGTTCTTCTAATCCATGAGCACAGACTGTCTTTCCATTTCTTTTGTGTCATCTTCATTTTCTTTCATCAGTGTTTTATAGTTTTCTGCATACAAGTCTTTCATCTCTTTGGTTAAGTTTATTCCTAGGTATTTTATTATGTTTGGTGAAATTGCAAATGGGACTGTTTCTTAATTTCTCTTTCTGCTGCTTCATTATTAGTCTATAGGAAGGCAACGGATTTCTGTACACTGATTTTGTATCCTGCATCCTTACCGAATTCAAGTATTAATAGCAGTTTTTTGGAGGAGTCTTTTAAGTTTTCTCTATACAGTATCGTGTCATCTGCAAAGACCGTAAGTTTTACTTCTTTCTTACCAATTTGGATGCCTTTTCTCTCTGTCATCTGACTGCTGTGGCTAGGACTTCCAGTACTATGTTGAATAAAAGTGGTGAGAGTGAACAACCTCGTCTTGTTCCTGACCTTAGGGGAAAAGCTCTCAGTTTTCCCCCACTGAGTATGGTGTTAGCTGTGGGTTTTTTACATGTGGCTTTATTATGTCGAGGTATGTTTCCTCTAAACCCATCTCGCTGAGAGTTTTTATCATGAATGGGTGTTGTATTTTGCCAAATGATTTTTCTGTATCTACTGAAAGGATCATATGGTTTTTATCTTTTCTCTTACTGATGTATCATGTTGTTTGACTTGCACGTATTAAACCACCCTTGTGTCCCACTTCATTGTGGTGAATGATTTTTTTTTTAAAGATTTTATTTATTCATTCGACACAGAGAGAGACAGCCAGCGAGAGAGGGAACACAGCAGGGGAGTGGGAGAGGAAGAAGCAGGCTCCCAGCGAAGGAGCCTGATGTGGGGCTTGATCCCAGAATGCCAGGATCATGCCCTGAGCCAAAGGCAGTTGCTTAACGACTGAGCCACCCAGGCGCCCCTGTGGTGAATGATTTTTTAAACGTATTGTTGGATTTGGTTTGCTAATATTTTTGTTGAGGATCTTTACATGTATGTTCATCAGACAGACTGGCCTATAGTCTCATAGAATGAATGTGGAAGTTTTCCTCCTCCTTCTATTTTTTGAAAAAGTTTGAGAAGAATAGGTATTAAGTCTTCTTTAAATGTTTGGTAGAATTCGCCTGTGAAGCCATCTGGTCCTGGACTTTGGTCTGTTGGGAATTTTCTGATTACTGATTCAATTTCATTGTTGGTAATCGGTCTGTTCAAATTTTCTATTTCTTCCTCATTCAGCTTTGGGAGGTTATATGTTTCTAGGCTTTATCCATTTCATCTAGGTTGGCCAATACGTTGGCATATAATTTTGCATAATATTCTCTTCTAATCCTTTGTATTTTTGTGCTGTTGTTTATTTCTCCTCTTTCATTTGTGATTTTATGAGTCCTTTTTTTTTTTTTTTTTTTTTTTTTTTTTTGATGAGTCTGGCTCAAGGTTCATCAATTTTGTTGATCTTTTCAAAGCAACAGCTCCTGGTTTCATTGATCTGTTCTATTGTTTTTTTAGTTTCTATATCATTTATTTCTGCTCTAATCTTTATTATTTCCTCCTCCCTTCTACTGGTTTAGGATTTTGTTTGTTCTTCTTTTTCTAGTTCCTTTAGGTGTAAGGCCAGGTTGTTTGAGATTCTTCTTGAGGTAGGCCTGTATCACTATAAACCTCCCTGGGTGATGTCCAGTTTCCATAGTGTTGTGGTTAGAAAAGCTGCATGGTATGACTTCAGGTTTTTTGCATTTATTGAGACTTGTTTTGCAAACTTTTGTGATCTGTTCTGGAGATGTTCCATGTGCACTTGAAAAGAATGTGTATTCTGCTGTTTTAGGATGGAATGTTCTGAGTATGTCTGTTAAATCCACCTGGTCCAGTGTGTCATTCAAAGCCTTTGTTTCCTTGTTGATTTTTCTGTTTGGATGATCTGTCCATCAATGCCAAGTGGGGTGATGTTAAAGTCCCCTACTCTTATTGTATTACTATCGGTTATTTCCTTTATGTTTATTATTAACTCTTTTATGTATTTGAGTGCTCCCATGGTGAGTGCATAGTTACAATTGATATATCTTCTTGCTGGATTGTACCCTTTATGATTATATAGTGTCCTTCTTTGTCTCTTGTTATAGTCTTCCTTTTAAAGTCTATTTTGTCCTGGGGGCGCCTGGGTGGTGCAGTCGTTAAGCGTCTGCCTTCGGCTCAGGGTGTGATCCCGGCATTTTGGGATTGAGCCCCACATCAGGCTCCTCCGCTAGGAGCCTGCTTCTCCTCTCCCACTCCCCCTGCTTGTGTTCCCTCTCTCACTGGCTGTCTCTGTCAAATAAATAAAATCTTAAAAAAAAAATTAAAGTCTATTTTGTCCAATATAAGTACTGTTACCCCAGTTTTCTTTTCATCTCCATTTGCATGAGAAATGCTTCTCCATCCCCTCACTTTCAATCTGCAGGTGTCTTTAGGTCTGAAATGAGTCTTTTGTAGGCAGCATATAGATGGGTCTTGGGGTGTTTTTTTTTGTTTGTTTGTTTTACCTATTCTGTCCTCCCATGTCTTTTGATTAGAGCATTTAGTCCATTCACATTCAAAATAATTACTGATATGTATGTATTTATTGCCATTTGTCACTTGTTTTATGGTTGTTCTTGTAGTTCTTCTCTGTACCTTTCTTCCCTTGCTCTCTTCTCTCACCATAAGTTGGTTTTCTTCAGTGCTATACTTGGAATCCTTTCTCTTTACTTTTTGTGTATCTATTACTGGTTTTTGATTTGTGGTTACCGTCAGGGCTGTATGTAACATCTTCTGCATATAGCAGTCTCTATTAAGTTAATGGTCACTTAAGTTTGAACCCATTCTTTACTCCTCTCCCTGTCACATTTTAGGTATATGGTGTCATACTTTATATTCTTTTATTTTGTGAATCTCTTGCCTAATTTTTATGGATATTCTTATTTTTATTGCTCTTATGCTTCCTATTTTCTTATTCTTACTTATGGTCTTTCCTTTTCACTTGAAGAGTCTCCTTTAACATTTCTTATTGGGCTGGCTTAGTGGTCACGAATTCCTTTAACTTTCGTTTGTGTGGGAAACTCTCTCTCTCCTTCTATTCTGAATGATAGCCTTGCTTGTATTCTTGGCTGCAGATTTTTCCCTTTTAGCACTTTGAATATCTGCCACTCTCTTCTGGTCTGCGAAGATTCTGCTGAAAAATCTGCTGATAGCCTTATGGGATTTCCCTTGTGTGTAATGGTCTTCTTTTGTCTTGCTGCTTTTAAAATTCTCTGCCACTACTTTTTGCCATTTTGGTTACTATGTGTCTTGGTGTGGACCTCCTTGGACTCTTTATGTTGGGAGATCTTTGTGCCTCCTGGATCTGAACTGGTTTCCTTCTCCAGATTCAGGAAATTTTCAGTTATTATTTCTTCAAATAAAGTTTCTACTCACTTTTCTCTTTCTTCTTCTTCTGGGATCCCGATAAGGCAAATGTTATTACTCTTAACGAAGTGGCTGAGTTCCCTAAGTCTATCCTCATTTTACATACTTTTTTTTTTCTCTCTTCTGCTCGGCTTGATTACTTTCCATTACTCTGTCCTTCAGGTTGTTGATTCATTCTTCTGCTTCCTGTACTCGGCTACGTATTCCATCTAGTGTATTTTTAATTTCATTTATTGTGTTTTTCAACTGTGACTGATTCTTCTTTATGTCTTTGTCAAGGGTGTCACCGATGTCCTCCATTCTTTTCTCAAGTCCAGTGAGTATCTTTATAATCATTACTTTAAATTCTCTATCAGGCGTATTATTTATCTCCATTTTGCTTAGGACTCTTGTTGTGGTTTTGTCTTGTTCTTTCATTTGGGACATATTCCTCTGTCTCCTCTTTTTGTCTAACTCTCTGTGTCTGTTTCTCTGTGTTAGGAAAGTCAGCTATGTCTCCTGCTCTTAAAAGTAGTGGCCTTGTGAAGAAGAGGTCCTGTAGTGCTCTGCAGGGCACTTTCCCGTTTACCAGAATCTGGCGCTTCAGAGGTGTCTCCTATGTGTGTTGCGTGCACTCTGTTATTGTCACTTGACTGCTTTTTCCTTCAGTCCAGTCGTCTGCAATGGGTCTCTTCACCTGTTGTGGGCAATGATTAGTCCCTGTGGTGTTAGCCAGTCGGGTGCTGCCCTGGGGTTGAGCTGAGTCAGACCATGTGTTCGGCAGAGATGCAGTGGCACCAAACTGCAGAGCACTTTCCCTGCATTGTCCCCTGAGAAGACTTCATTGGTGGGGAGGGCCTGAAATCAGACGAATTGTCTGTCCCCAGCCCATCGCAGGGGCCACAGTCTGACCAATGCGTGTGCTTATCTTTCTCTCTCCCCAGGGCAGGAATCACTTTGGAGTGGTGCTGGTCCCTGCCCAGGCTGCTAGCACACTGCCACGCTTATGGCTTCGGTTTGAACGGGCTTTGGCCAAGAGCATACTGGAGGAGGCAGATCCAGACATGCTGCAGAAGTGACATGGGCAGAGCCCACAAGGTTTGTGCACCAGGGAGAGGGGACGTGCTGTGCTGCCACCTCTGGGACCATAGTGGCTGGACCAATCCGCAAAGCATACAGGGATAGGGCATGCAGTTTTACCAAGGTGCACGCAGGTTTGCTGTGAAAGGAGACCTACCACCAGCATTAGGCCAGCCCATGTGGATCCACAAAGAGTGGGTGGGCAGGCACACAGTTTTAGCAAGGTGTGTGCCCGTCTTCCATGAGAGGGTACTTGCCGCCATCACCACTGCCGAGTCCCCACAAAGTGCATGGTTAGCAAAATCTGAGCAGGTCTTCTGGGGGAGGGGATCCACAGCACTGGGACTGAGGCAATCCCAGCTGGAGTGGGCAAATCCCCAGAGCTGTGCTGGGGGGGTGGGGAGGCAGGGCATAGTATAAGCAAGTTAGGTAGCAAATGTGAGCACTAAACTGGTTCCTGCAGGTGGCTGCAGGTGGCCATGTCTTTATGCTGGGGGGGGGGGCGGGGAGTGCAGGGGAGGGAAATGGCACCTACCAGCTCCTTCGTTCCTGGAGGAAACTCCCTGTGAACACTACCCCTCTGGGACAGGCTCTGAGATGAGTTAATAACTCTTCCTCCCTATGTCCCAGGCATTTTTCAAATTGCTCCTTCTGTGTTCTATCCCCACAGGCTGTTTCTTGTGCTGTCTCTTTAAGGGCAGGGACTCAGTTTCCTCTCAGTGGCCAGGTTCTCCCAGAACCCAACCTGCTGATTTTTAAAGTTGCAGGCTTTAAGTCCTGCTCATTGTAAGAACTCACAAAACTTCACCCCCTCTAGTTTTCAAAGCCAAATATTATGGAGACTCATCTTCCCCATGTGGGCTCCTCAGTGGGCTCCTTCTTCCCCTTCTTCACACCCATGATCCATTTAGCTCCCCAGTGTGTCTCTGCCCTTCCTACCCTCTTCAATGTGGTATCTTCTCTACATTTAGTTGAGGAGTTTGTTCTGCCAGCCTTCGGGTCATTTCCTGGGTTATTTACACTGATGAGAGTATTATCTAGTTGTAGTCTATGGGATGAGGTGAGCTTAGAGTTCCCCTATTCCGCCATCTTCTCAGCCTATATATCTCCACACGCATTTAAAATAATCTAAGATCCATCTATTTAGAGTTTAGACTAATCTACACTCTTATAGAAATGGTGGTAACAAGGGGCCCCCTGTGTTGTTGAATTACTGTGATTCAAATTACGCTTCTTTCTGCTTATCTGTATTTTCTAAGTTTTAAAAGATATTTGTAAGAAAACAAAGTTAACAAAAACTTAGGAGATCAGAAGAAAAAGATGACAGATTCTGCTAGTTTTAAAAAAAAGTTTAAAAAGTACTCCTTAATATCTTAAAATTCATAATCTCACCAAGTAAAATTTCAAAAATATATGCAACTCTTCAGAAAAGCTGGTCAGAATTTCAAACAACATCCCAGATTGTACAAATTCCACTCACACAGTAACCAAGATACCTGTGAAAGAATTCTACTACTAAAAAACGCACAGTGGGCAGCAGTCAAGAAAATAAGAAGAGTGGTAAAGCGCTATCTTCCTTTTATTTATCAACATTTTTCTATTTTACCCAATATCTGTGGTTGTTAACCTTTTTGGGGTCACACACACATACTCCTCTCCTGCACATTCAGTATTGGCGCAAACCCGTATTATCTGCATACACTTCAGGGACCTCTTCAAACCAGACATTTGAAGACATTCTCTGGGCCAGTGTGAAGGCCAGAGCCTTGTACCTCATCTCCTTTGTGGGGTCAAGCCCACGTACACAGAACCCTGGATTCCCTCATCAGCTAGTGTCCTTTTTGTGCTGCCTATCGAGGAACTTACTCTGTTGAAAATATTTTTCTAAGGGCAGCCGTGGGGGTCTCCAGGAGCCAGGCAAGAACATCCCTTTCCCTGTGACAGCAGAGAGTTCTCACCAGTGTTGCCCAAAAGTAAAAGGAAGGGGGGGGGGGAATAGGCAAGCAGCAACCTTTTGGTCTTTTGGGAGCACAAACGTACGGGAGCCACAGGTGACTCCTCTAGATTGTACCTCATCGAGAGTCACGTTCTGAACAGATGTTGACTGGTACGCGATATTCCTGATATAACCCATCAGTTCCAAGAGCCATTCCATTCTCTTCAACACGCCTGAAACAAAAAGCGGTATTTTCTTACCAGACCGTGGTTTTCCTATGAACTTACAACAGATCAGTACTAGCCGCCATCACTAACGCGGAACACCTGGGAGGATTCCACGAAACCGTTTCAAATCCTCTTGCAACACCTGAGACCTGTGATTCTGCAGGACAGAGTTCTTTGACACTATTCACACATCAGCTGACTGTAGTTTTGTCTTTATTTGCAAAAGGTAATTTATTCTTCAAAACGATGCACCCGCTAGTGATAAAATGCACTTATCGGAGTTTCTCTCTCAACACTAAACACACTAGCAGAAATCTGGCACGCCAGCTAGCCAGTGATGTTGAATCCTGGATAATTAGTTGTTTTTACGGTCTTCCTTTACTTAAATGTTCCCGTTTTATGGGAAAATCAGAGAGAAAACCTATCCCAAAGACATAAGAAGAAAAATAAAAACCAGCCATTATACAGTAACCGGAGAACAAACATCAGCATAAATACTGATTCTTCCTTTTTTTTTTTTTTTTTTTTTTTTAAATGAGGACTCCCAGCACAGTAAAGCTCATTTGGGAAGGCTGTCAAATTTTAGTGAGTCAGAGGAAAACAGGAACTAAGCTGGAAGGCCAGCTAGTTAAAACCAAAGGCGGTATCCACTTTATTTCAGTTTACTTCACATATCTTCATGCTTCCTTGGGAATATTTACTAGATTTCTCCTTGATAAAAACACTTTTGATTTAGAGTAAAAGAAATCCTCGTTTTTCACCACAGGTTCATTTTTCACTGGGCAGGCACTAGTGCAGAGATGAGACAACTATCTCAACTGCCAAACTGAGAATAAGGAGAATAAATCAGAATTTCCTGTCTAGTCTCAAAAAGGTATTACAATGATGTCCGCCAGGCTCAAAACCTTCAAGACACAAGAGATGAGGAAAATACAAAAAAAATCCAGGAATATAAGTAACATGCCTCGGGTCACTAAGGCTCCCCCGCCGACCCGATCTACTGAAGCCAGGCGCCCTTCAGCCCTGAATGTCGGCTAGAAGCAACGTGACCAAAGGCATGGGAGGAGAAATGGGGGAGCTCATTATTATTCAGGTGTAAAGGTCTATGAGAGGCTAAAAGTTCCACGGCAGGATTCACTAGCAGAGCTGCAGGCCTAGAGCTTCCGGCTTGAGGATGTAGGGAGGGTGCCCCGATTTTATTCCCCTCACCCTCCGGAGAAGCTCTTCAGTAGAATAACAATTTAATTTTGTTGTCACTGTTTTCCCTTTTTATTTGTTTGTTAAGTAACCACCTAAAAGTCACTTTCCTGAAAACATCAGGCAGAATCAACCTGATACACCTGTTTCTAGACTCGAGGGCCTGGAGAGCTAAGGACGATAAAGATCCCCAGCGGAATCCATTCCCATCTCCGGGATGGTCGTCGTGAGCTGTGGCTGGTCTTTTCATTTAAGGTGCTCTTCGTTTGGGGGTAACGAGAGCTCTCCTGGGTCCAGAAGCACTAAACTCCTTTTCAAGTCGAGGAAACACTCCCGGGCTAAAAGGGAGGGCTGGCGACCTTCCGTTCCTGCGGCCCAGCCCAGGCCGGCCTCACCTGTGTTGGCATGGCTCACAACCCGCGCCTGGTAGAGGCTGTGCAGTACCATCCAAGCCAGCGTGTCTTTTTCCGGGTGCTGAACGGCAACGCAGAGGACATCCATCAAGCCCATCAAGGGGAATCGTCCTTGAGAGACCAAGTACAGTCTGACAAAGGCAGCTTTTTCTAGATTGCTCTGCAGAGAAGCAAATTGTTCGGTTACTATTAAATTAGCTGAGGTCATTATTATAAAACCTCGGGGCAAGGGCAAAACAGAGAGGGTGAGTTGAAAGTTGATTATTATTCCAAATGCTAATACTGTTCATTTCCTGCAGCATGTGACCTGTCTGTCTGCTATATTTTAAAATGTACATACAGATAGAGGGTTATAATGTCACCTCTTGCTTTCTCCTAAAAACCATCAGCGATTTCAGGGGTTAATTGGTGATGATATTTTGTACAAATACACAAATGATGATGATGGTGATGATGATGGTGATGATAACTTAAAAACACAGCACTTACGTGCCAGCCGCCATTCTAAGCACTTAACATGTATTAATTCAGCAGTTCGCAAAGTGCGGTACACAGACCTCCCAGGGACCCCAAGACCCTTTTAGAGGGTCTGTGAGGTCAAACTATATTCACAATAGCACCAAAACCACAGTAAGAGTCGCTGTATTTTTCACAGCCACTTGCAATTTTTTCTAAATGACTTTTATTTAAAATACCCTTATAAACAATAAAAATTATTAGTTTCATTAAACCTTTGCCCTTGAGCACACATCTTTCTAACAGCATGGATGATAAAATGGCGAGTATGCACCAGGGACTTCTGCTGCACAGCCAAGTACTACGGTTGTCTCGAGGAAAAACACTCATAAGTTCGGACTGTGAACTGAAGAAGCCACTTTTCATGGAACACCATTTACTTGAAAGGATGACTGACGGACAAACGGTGGTTATTCAAACTGAGTATTTGACAGACTTTTTTTTTTTTTTTTAGGTAGAAGAAAGTGAGACTGTCACTTCAAGGAAATACTTGACAGTATTTGTTGCCAATGATAAAATCTGAGCTTTCAAGTGAAAAATTAGACTTTTGGAAAATTTGTATTTGTTACTATGAGTTGGCAGCTTCCCAATACATAAAAGACTTTTCTGATGATTTTAACAAACGTGATGTTTTGATAGTGTATAATGAAATGCATCAACATTTGGAAGATTTTCAAAACTCAATGATTCAGTGTTTTCCAAATTGATTTTGTGATCTCGTACCCGGAACGCAAGTCGGACCAATGGATTTTAATACAAAAGACTATGTGAAGTTCACTGATCGGGACTCCGACTCCGCACACTGCACCTACCCTGAAGGAAACACCATGTGTTGAGTTCTGTTGCAACATCAAAAAAAAAAAAAGATATCCATAATTATCTGAAATTATTAACACACTCTTCCCTCTCCTACCGACATATTGTATGAGGCTGGATCTTCCCCACATACTTCACGAAAGAACATCCCAGCAGACTGAATGCAGCAGCAGCTATGAAAACCCAACATGACAGAGATCTCCGTTAAGCCAGACGTGAAAGAGATTTGCAAAAATGGAAAACGATGCCACTTTTCTCACTGTTTTGTTTTCAAAAATTTTTCTTATTTGTGTTAAGATGCAATGGGTTTATTATTACTTTAAGGTAAATATTTTTTTAATTTCCTAGTTTTAATCTCCAATGTGGTAAATATTGAAAGATTTGACCCATTTAAATTAAAGTCTTTTGGAATCTTCAACAATTTTAAGACACTAAAGCATACCGGAGACCAAAACGTCTGAGCAGTCCTGTATGAACCACTGAATTTTCACACCGCCCTGTGCAGATTACTACCATCACCCTTCCCTGTAGACAACAGTTGGAAGCACAGAGGTTAAGTAACTTGCTTATGGTCACATGGCTCGAGGTGGCAGAGGAAGAACTGAAACCCAGGGAGTCCGAGCTCTTCGCTACGTTATTCTTTCCAGAAAAGAACAGAAAACAGTGACCTCAGTAAAACCCACTAACTCTTTTGTGGATATAAGAACACTACTCAGTAAGTTCTAGCGAAAATGTTCTAACTGGTACTTTAAGAACCAGGTGAGTAACACAGCAACCTTCGGCTCCAGGTACCACGAAGGAAATTACACGCATTACTTCCAACTATATTACATGAATATAATGATAATAGGATATAATAAGTTACATGAATGTGATCATTGGGATAATAAATAATTACTACGTACTAGCCTTATGTCAGGTACTTTTCCAAGAACTTAATATGGATTAAAAGTCACTGTAACCCTCAAAACAACTCTGGGAAGTAGGTGCTAATATCTCCTTTTTATAGATAAGGAAACTGAGGCAGAGAGAGATTATGAAAGGTAACCAAGGTCACATTGCTAGTAAATTACAGGGCTGGATTTCAAACCCCAGCAGTGAGGCTCCACGGTCCATTCTCTTAAGCATTTCCTTAGACTGCTTGTCTTTGCTTAAAACAAACTAACCTCCCGAATGCTGATACTCCGAACGCTCTAACAGGGCTTCTCACACCTCAGCTGCAGCACAACCGGCTGGAGGGACTGTTAAAACACAGACTCCTGGGCCCCCACCTTTTACTCGGTAGACCTGAAGTGGGACTCCAGAATTTTCATTTCTAATCAGTCGCCACGCTTATGCCACTGGCCCAGGGAACACATTTTGAGAATCACTGCTACACGATGCAGAAATGCCAGGATTCAACTGAATAGGCAAACCTGTCATCAAGTGAAATACATGGTAAGAGGTCCACTAGCTGGGTGAGGGCTCACAGTTCTCTAGACCTTTGTTATTATTTGGTATGTAGGTTAACATTTGTTAAAGTATGTCCATTGGGATATGGTTATAAACATCATTCATCGTTTACAGGCAATTCAAATCTAACAAGACATGTATTTTACTAGCTAAATGTGCAACTTTACTGGTATGCTACTCATTCATCCTTTGGGTGTGGGTATAAGGGGTACTTGTTGGGTGCCTGGGTGGCTCAGTTGGTTAAGCGTCTGCCTTCAGCTCAGGTCATGATCCCAGGGTCCAGGGTGCTGGGATCGAGCCCCACATCGAGCTCCCTGCTCAGCGGGGAGTCTGCTTCTCCCTCTGCCTGCTGCTCCCCCTGCCTGTGCTCTCTCTCTCTCTCTCTGACAAATTTAAATACATAAAATCTTTTTTTTTAAAAGGAGTACTTGTTAATTACCTTGTGTCTGGGCTAACAGTGTTTGGTTTTCAAATAGCCACCTTTCTTCATTACAAAAGAATAAGTACCAGGTGAAAGGAAATAAATTCAAAAACAAAACTATTTATTTATGCCTTCCATGCACCAGAAAGTTCTTCAGCCAGACTATTCCCGTTCTTATGGATTTTGTATTGAAGATGTTGTCCTGTACTTATGTTGGCCCATGGGTGACACTAAAATGTTCTTGACAAAGTGGAATTAGGTCAAAAAGTTGTTCATCTGTCTATCCATCCATACTACTAGCCCGTACACGAGACCCCACAGTGAAACAGAGTTTTCTCAAATTACCCCCTAATAAATATGAAGCAAAACTAGCTTCAGTCAAAAGGATACTGTAGTATCCTCACCTCTTCAACTGTAACCCCCACTTCAATGATGGAAACAAATACATAGACACGTTCTTACCTCAGTGAGCTGAGCAACCCGACTGGCCTCATCATCCGTCATTTCTGAGAGGCATCTTGCTACACCGACATACAGCTCTAGATCATGTCTCTGGTAAAGAAAGACCACAAGCATGTCAACATACAATGTAACATAACAGATATTCCCCATGTTCTGACGGATTATTAGATTTACTTCTCTCCGTGAGCAGCAGCTAATGAGATGTTAATCAAACCAAATATATGGCCAGTTTTTATCATTAAAAAAACCTTCTTTCTGGAGTGCCTGGCTGGCTCAGTCAGTAGACCAGGTGACCCTTGATCTCAGGGTCATGAGTTCAAGCCCCACAGTGGGATAGCGCTTACTTAAAAACAAAACAAAAACCATCTTTCCTATTATTTGTTTGGCTATACTTGTTTATTTGTATGGCTGTACTTTCTTTCTCTTATCAGAATCCGTCATTCCAAATGGATTTTTTAACTTCTTTGTAAAACTACAATTCAGGAATCTGTTGGGGGAGGGGAAAGACTAGGATTACATCACTTGATGTAGGTAAAATACCGGATAATATGCCCCAAGAATCTCCAGGTGTAACAGGGAAGCATTTCTGAGTTTGCTCATCTCCCGTAGGCATTTGGTAAAAGGCCCAAGAGCGTATTTCCTGGTGTATAGCCCTGGTTAACCTGTATCTAAGCGTGCTCGAAACTTTGGTTCTAAATATTCAACCTCAATTTAGATCTTGGAAGCAAACACATTCTTAGTGAAAAATGTGGTTATTTCTTCCTAGCCTTCCCACCACATTCTTAAAACATATACCTCCCTGCTTTGCCAAAAGGGCTTTCAAAAAATCCCAAACGTAAATTGTCAGGAGCGTAAATATTTTTGTTCCTCACCCGAATCTTATTTGGCAGGAGGTCAAAAATTTTTCCAGTAGCTTCAGAGAGCAGACTCCAGAGGTGGTGGGTAGGGCTGGGCAGCTTCATGGCCTGACTCAGCCCCTGTAAGGCACTTGCGCATAACTCAGGATGGAGAAGGGGAGAAGCTGCTTTAAAAACTGCCACCATGACATTCTCAACAAAGCCCAGGATCTGTTCGTCGGAGACATGTTTTATCCACAGAGGTGTAGACACCAGGAGGTATTTCTTGATATTCAACTGGAAGCAAAACAAAAGAGGTCAGAAACAGGCAAGTCTGGGTCCGCAGTGCTCAAAACCTCGAGGTCATCACTGGGTTTGAGGGTGGGCTGAGAGAAGAAAGGTCCTCGCCCCTCGCCTCCCCCAGCCTCAGGGTCCAACGGGCCACCGGTGCACGCAGTTCTGGCTGCTGCTGCAGACTTGGCGGCCAGGGTGGCTCATGTGTATGCGGTCTCTGCCGATCCATCTGTGAACTACCCAGCTTGAGCCGCGGATCTTTTCAGGGAGGGGAATGATATGCTGCTTCGCAACGTACATGACAGTTGCTAGTCGATCTTAAAAGGTCACATTCTCTGGCAAGAAACAAAATCCTGAAGATGAAAGTCTCATCTGCAGGAAATTGACACACCGGAATATCTGATATTATTAATTTCGTCTTCTAGGAAGCATAAGGAAATTGAAAGAACTGGCATGCCAGGACCGTATCTGCCCAGAGAGGAGCGGCTGGACTTGTGGACATGACCATGGCCTCCTGGAGGTCATGAGAGCTGAAAGGGGGTGTGGTTCGAAAGAGCTCTGTGCCAGACACGTTAAGAGGGGAGGCTGGAAAAGTTCTTGGAGACATAAGGATGCTACTAAACAGCAGCGAGTCGGAAAGAAGTAGACCTAAAAAAATAAAACCAGACAAATAAAACCTGACAGTAAATTTCAAAAAATATCAGTGTGGTTACATGAGTTAGCCGAACAGTTCACTGTGAAGAACACGCCATTCCTGATCTTTCTTGTAAATGACAGGTATATAATTAAGAAAATAAATTAACTTAATTTGTCCATTAATGTAGATAATAACAAAAGTCCACAGTCACGGACAAATGCCAAAAAGTAACAGAGGTCTAAAAGGGAAGTGTAAGGATAACTAAATTCTAGAGAGATTTTTGAGGTAAACAAAACGGGCTGTTCAAGGTATACTGGACTCAAAAGGAAAGAGGGTTTCGTAGAACAGTGTCTTAGACACAGACTTTGGAGTCAGCTGGACTCACTCCCGTTTATTAGCAATATAAACCTTGTATAATTGCAATGTGCCTCAGTTTATCAACCTGTAAAATGAGGGGAAAAAATCTACCTCTCAGAAGTGAAATAAACCAGGCACGGGAGACTTCAGATTGTACGATTCCTTTCTAAAGAATTCCTAAAGTTTATACGAAATTGAAATTTATAGGAAAGTCTTCTTAAAAAAGGAAAAGTTATAGAGACAAAAAGCAGATGAGAGGTAGTCTGGGTCTGAGACTGGGAGCGGGGATCATCCCCACGTTGGCACAATGCAACTTTTTGGGGGTGATGGAAGTATTATTGGTGATGGATGAAAATGTATAAACGTACTGGAACCCATCAGCTTGTACACTTAACACAGCCATATTTTATGGACTATAAGTTATAACTCAAGGTTATAAAAAAAATCGGTCAGAATTGAAGATTCGGTCTGCTGTGTGAAAGTGCTCACTGCGTGCCTGTGAGTAGGAGGTACCTAGCAAGTGCTGGGTACTGGCAGCTAGATGCAAGGTGCTTGGAGCACACAGCTCAGGATAACTGCTGACAGAGAGGACGCAGCCCTCAGTCACATCCCCCTTCAATTAAAGAGCATTAGAATACGCAGCAGAGCTTAAAAGAAAAAAGGACAGGATAGGAACTGAAGTTCAAAGACTGAGGAACTAATATGAGAACTTCTGCGCTATTCTCAAAGAATTAAAGCCTCCTGAACAGAAGAGTAACAACAAGATCATTTAATTTACAATCAACTGCTAACCCTCTAAGGAATCACGGAATGTGTTTTTTTTTTTTTTTTTTTTCACTTTGGTTCCGGTTTGGAATATGCTCAAAATTATACGATTTGCTAATTTCACATTTTTAAACAATGTTACCCCTTTCTTCCTGCTTACCCTTAGCCTATCCCCCGGAAGGCGAAGGTGCTGGCTCGCTCTCTCCATCAGAGACAGCAGGCGAGGTCGCTTCTTCCTTGGAGCTTTGCTCAAGCCAAACATCCTAGCAGAGATGTTCTACTCTCTTCATCTACACCTTCCCGCCTACATCCCCTTGGTGCCTCTAACCTGATGCCGAACGAAACCCTACCAAGCCTTCAAGGCGCACCTGAATTGCTTCCTTTTCTGTGAAAGGGAGGGAACATGTATGGATTTGCCATTCTCGTAATACCTCCTGAACCAATACAGTGTATATCATATGAATAAACCTAGGTTCCAATAACTCTACAATGTTCTAGCTGTATGAGCTGCAGAAAGGAACCTTAATACCGCTGACCGTCAGCTCCCTGTTTTGTAATCCATGGGAGCTGAAAGCATGAATGCCGATGGCTAGGGCAGAGTTCTGCTTCAGCACTCTCTCAATCTGCCGGCCAGCTACTGCCAAGCCCCCAGGTTTTACAAAATCACATTTGCCCACTCTTGACTTTGAGAACATACACCCACCAAATCAACGTTCCTCTCCCCAAAAGAACCATATCCCCGTTGCCCAACCCCCTTGACTGCTACGTACACTCAGAGCGTGGACCAGTGGGGGCGTCACCCACAGTCCCAAGAGCGCAGCTGCATTCTGGGATGACTGTGCCTGTGTCACCATGATCTCAAGGCACAGTTGCTGTATCTCTTCGCCTGCAAGACAAGCCAAGAATGTTGGTAATTCAGCTGCTTCCTGGACTCATGTTCAGGCTTCCGTGTCTCCAATCAAAGCATCTGCTTGTGTGACTTCTCCCAGTAACAAAACTTGAATGAACCAAAAAATATCTCAAGTGACCTCTCCACTGTGAAGCGAAGAACGTACCCACCGACAGCAGAGGGGTGAGTCTTGGAACTGGCAAGGGACTTGACCTAGCTCACGAAATTTCTCTTGTGATGTCCTAAGACATCTGAAGAATCTAATCCTATCAAAAACTTGAGAAAATTCTAGATAAACTCTCTGTCTCTGTTTTCCCCTCCTCTCCACCTTGCATTTGGCAGATAGAGAAATCGGTTTAGGTCTGGAAGGATCTAAAAATGTAGCCACATTCTTAGGGATCCAGTCTTTTTAGCCGCCTGATCCCCATCAGCAGGTGTATTTTCCCAACCAGACCTTTTCTTCCTTTTTTCTAAGGATATTTACTGAAACATAAGCATTTTTAATACAGCACGCAAAAATAGGGGAGGCTCAGGAGAACATACTTTTCAAACGAAATCTCCAAAAACAGGTATGGTGACATCGTACCTAATACAGGTATTAGGTTCAAATGAAAGCATTTGAGTGAAAAACTGTGTATAGTCAAAATCATCTTTGATTATCCTTTCAACTGTCAGCAAATTATAGTTTATAAATCTTTCTGTATATCCTATGTAAGTGAGCACCCTACTTAAATAATAGAACACTCATTGCAAATACACACACACACACACACAGATAGCACTGTTAAAAAAATTGTTCTCACTCTCTCTTTTTCTTGAAGTATGGGGGGGCAAGTACATGGGATCAAATTTACATATGCGAACTTCATAAAAGAGGTTCTGTGGCTGAATTAAAGGTGTGCGGTCCCTCTGTCTCTCATCACAAAGTATTTGTGGTAAACACAAAAATGGCCCTCAGAGATGCCTACATCCTAATGCCTGGAATCTGTGAATATGTTATGTGACCTTGCTTGACAAAGGGACTTCTCAGATGTGATTAAGGTTAAGGACCACTGAGATGGGAGATTATCCTGGATTATTCAAATGGACCCATTAATCACATGAATCTTCAATGTGGAAAACCTTTCCTGGTTGTAGAGAACCTGAAAGAGGACACTGTGAGGTTTCAGCTCTCTGTGGCAGGCTGTGAACATGAAGAAAGGGGGACACACGAGCCACGGAAGGTGGGCAGCCTCTAGAAGCTGGAAAGGGAAAGAAATGGCTTCTCCCTGCCTTAGTCTGCTCAGGCCGCTCTAACAAAGTACCACAGACCGGGTGGTTTACAGGCAACAGAAATTTGCCTTCAGCGTTCTGGCAGCTGGAAGTCTGAGATCAGGGAGCTAGCACAGTCAGGTCCTGGTGGAAGCCTGTACCCAGCTGTAGACTGCCAACTCTCGCTGTGTCCTCACACTGTGGCAGGGGCGGACGAGCTCTCTGGGGCCCCTTTTATGAGGGCACCAATCCCATTCATGAGGGCTCCACACTCATGACCTAATCACCTCCAAAAGGCCCCACCTCTTAACACCATCACGCTAGGGATTAGGATTTCAACAAAAATGAATTTTGGGGGGACAAAAACACTGAGACCATAGCACTCCTCAGGGCATCTAGAAAAGGATGATGCTCTGCTGATACCTTGATCTTGGCCCAGGAAGAACCACATTGGACTTCTGATCGACAGAACTGTAAGGTGAAAAATCTGCATCACTTCAAGCCACTAAATCCGTGGTGACTTGTTGCAGCGGCAATAGAAAACTAATGCACCATCCCACAGGGGACTGCCTCGAACCCAGAGCTCTGACCAGACAGCTGGATGACCAGCAAACCAGGCTTTCCGGGACCCATGCAGGCGGCAACACGCACACGTCAGTCAAGTACTGTTTCGCGGAGGGCATCTGGTCTGTGTCTTCAGACCTCCTCCTCCTCAGCCCCAGCGACCTAGAAAGTGACTCGGGGGAAGTAAGCCGGCTGTCCCATCCAAGAAGACAAACCTCGAGATCCCAAAGGTCTATCCAGTCATCACCAGTTGCCACCCAGAATCTATTTTTCTATTCAGGTCACATCCTAAACCAGAGTCTGAAGGCCCGAAGACACTTGATATTTACCAAAGTTGAGCCTCATAAGTGGAGAGAGGAGCGCAGCCCAGTTCACAGGAGGATACTGGTAGCTTTCTCCGACAGCTGCGATGGGTTTCATCACGACTTTGAGAAGGGAAGGAGGCACAGATTCGGGACCTGCAACAGAAAGGAAACGAATTAATGAAACACCTCGACAGCATCGTCAGAGGGGAAAATACCAACTTTTCTTTGTTCCAGTTTCAAAAGATTTGGTAGCACACCTTCAACTGTGGTCAGTCCTTTAATTCTGTGCTCTCAACCTCAAGCCCATTTGTTACAAAAGCTTGCTCCCTCTGTTCTTCTCTTTCTTATTTGCCTCCAGTTTCCCCTCTTGTCTAGATGGAGATATTCCACATTACTACTTACCCGTCTTCCGTCCTCTCCCGCAGACGCTGCATCTAACTTTCTAAAAAGAGTAACTGATCCACATTATTGCCTCTTCACTCACTCACTCACTCCTCGATCCACGTCCAGAAAAGGAGCCAATTACTTCCTACTCGGGCACAGTCCCTTCGAACGACCGTGAAGTCCCTCAGTGCTTGCGGCCCACGGGGGTCATGTTCTCCCCCAGGGGATCCAGCACCGGCCCTCGGCCACGGCCGACTGCTCCAGAGGCGAGTACCTACGCTGCCACTAGCCCACAGGCTCATCGGCCCCCGTGACATCAGACTACTTGTGCTTCAACACAATCGGTGTCTTTTCTTTTCAGGAGGGGGCTAATTTGAAGTTGAAATGATGAGACACTGAAGCAATTATGAGTGGAGCCATAAGGCACAGTCAGGGATGGAGTAGCCACTGAGTGCCACGTAAAAGTGAAGTTCAAAGGAAGCCAGAAATGATGTGTAAAAACAGAAAACTGCAAGGAGAAGCCAAAGCAGCTGGGTCAACATATGCGGCAGAAGGGAAATCAGCATCAGCAGAAAGGGCAGCAGACTCAGGACACGCATCAGCAGGGAAAGGAAAAGCAAAGCAGGGGCAGGGTCAGCAGACACTGAAAGAGGAGGAAGCAAAGGTGGGGGGAGTCAGCAAAAGGAGCAACAGCTGCAGAAAGGACAAGCGCAAGAGAAGAAGAAGCTGTGGCAGAAGAGGCAGCAAGATCAGCAGGGACTAAACAAGGGGGAAGCTGAGGTGGGGACAGACTCTGAAAAAGGAACAATAGCTGCAGAAAGGAGAAGCACAAAAGAAGAAGCTGTGGCAGAAGAGGCAGCAGGATCAGCAGGGACTAAACAAGGGGGAAGCTGAGGTGGGGACAGAATCTGAAAAAGGAACAATAGCTGCAGAAAGGAGAAGCACAAAAGGAGAAGCTGAGGCAGAAGAGGCAGCAGCATCAGCAGGGACTGAACAAGGGGGAAGCTGAGGTGGGGACAGAACCTGAAAAAGGAACAACAGCTGCAGAAGGGAGAAGCACAGGAAAAGGGAGAAGCTGAGGCAGCAGGGGCAGCAGCACCAGCAGGGGCTGAACAAGGGGGAAGCTGAGGTGGGGACAGAACCTGAAAAAGGAACAACAGCTGCAGAAGGGAGAAGCAGAGAAGGAGAAGCTGAGGTAGCAGGGGCAGCAGCAGCATCAGCAGGGACTGAACAAGGGGGAAGCTGAGGTGGGGACAGAACCTGAAAAAGGAACAACAGCTGCAGAAAGGAGAAGCACAGGAAAAGGGAGAAGCTGAGGCAGAAGAGGCAGCAGCAGCAGCAGCAGCAGCAGGGACTGAACAAGGAGGAAGCAGGCGGGGGCAGAGTCAGTGAAAGGAACAACAGCTGCAGAAAGGAGAAGCACAGGAAAAGGGAGAAGCTGAGGCAGAAGAGGCAGCAGCAGCAGCAGCAGCAGGGACTGAACAAGGAGGAAGCAGGCGGGGGCAGAGTCAGTGAAAGGAACAACAGCTGCAGAAAGGAGAAGCACAAGAAAAGGGAGAAGCTGAGGCAGACGGGGCAGCAGGATCAGCAAGCACTGAACGAGGGGGAAGCTGAGGTGGGGATCTATCCTGGGAACGCAAATATCATTCAACAGAAGAAATAAGTCAATGTAATTTACTACATCAATAGAACAAAGGGGGAGAAATACATGATAATTTTAATTGACACATAAAGCTTTTGATAAAATCCAACAGCCTTTCATAATAAAAATACTCAGAAAATTAGGAATAGAATGGAATTAGATTAACATGATAAGGGCATTTGTAAAAAATCCACAGTGAACACTATATTCAATGATAAAAGACTAAAAGCTTTCCTTTACAATAAAAAACAAGAATGCCCACTTTCACCCTTTTGTATTACACATTCTAGCCAGAGCCATTACACAAGAAAAGGAAATAAAAGGAATCCAAATTGGAAAGAAGTAAAACTACCTCTATTTGCAGATGACATGATTCTAGATACAGAATAACAGTTTAGTAAACTTGCAGGGTGTAAGATAAACACACAAAATTTAGATGTATTTTTAATCTCAGCAACGACTAATCTGAAAACGAAATTAAGAAACAATTCCACATGCTGTGGTATTCAAAAGAATAAAATACCTGGGAATAAATTTAACTCAGGTGAAACATATACTGAAAAGGACAAACATTGCTGAAAGAAATGAACGATCTGAATAAATGGAAAGACATCTTATGTTCATGGATTGGGATACTTAATACTGAAAGACGACAACACTATCCAAAGCCTTCTACAGATTCGGCATAATCCCTATCAAAATTTCAATGGCCTTTCTTTTCCCGCTCCCCAGAAATGGAAAAGCTGGTTCTCAAATTCATATGGAATATAAGGGGCTCCAAATAGCCCAAACAATCTTGGAAAGGAAAAATCTGAAGAACTCATACATACCAATTTCAAAATTTACTACAAAGCTACAGTAATCAAAACAGTGTGGTATTGGCGAATGTAAGGACAGACATATAAACAAATGAAATAAGACTGCGAGGCTAAAAATAAACCCACACATTTACAGTCAACTGATTTTTTTTTTTTTTTTTTAAGAAACGGAGAGAGAAAGAGAGAGCGAGTGAGCGCAGGGGGCAGAGGGAGAGGGAGAAAGAGAGAGAGAATCTCAAGCAGACCCAGCGCTGAGCACAGAGCCTGATGTGGGGCTCTATCTCATGACCCCAAGATCATGAACTGAGTGCAAATCAAGAGTCGGACGCTCAACCAACTGAGCCACCCAGGGTCCCCTGGTCAACTGATTTTTGGCAAGAGTGCTAAGACCATTCAATGGGAAAAGAACATTCTTTTCAGCAAATGGTCCCACATGCAAATAAGGAAGTAGGACCCCAACCTAATACTGTATACAAAAATTAACTCAAAATAGATCAAGGACCTAACTATAAGAATTAAACCATAAAACTCTTAGAAGAAAACACAGGGGTAAATCTTCATGACCTTTGATTTGGCAATGGATTCTCAGATACGATGCCAAAAACATGAGCAACAAAAGAAAAAAAATAGACATATTGGAGTTGTCGAAGTTAAAAACTTCTGTGCATCAAAGGAATCATCAACAAAGTGAAAAGACAAACTAAGAAGAGAAGAAAATATTTCCGCATGTTCATGAGCGGGGGGAGGGGCAGAGGGAGAGGCAGACTCCCCACTGAGCAGGGAGCCAAAGTGGGGCTAGATCCCAGGACCCTGGGATCATGACCTCAAAAATCAGCATGTTTTTTTTAGGCTAGTCACCAACTAACCTACCTCCTTACCCCTGCCTCTGCCAACTTGGAAAGGGAAAACTAGTAGTGTACCTTCCAGTGATGTTTCTCTCCCCTCCAACAAGCGCTTTTTTGCTTTTTGAGAATGTTAAAAGCTCAATGCACCTGCCACCCTTTTCGGCTATGCTACCACTAACTGAAGCTTTATTTCTATTCCACCTTAAGATGTAATACTAGGAGCGCAGGAAGGATTATCAGGGAATTTACCGTTGCTATTACAGAGAGAAGAACTGCTGACCCAAAAAAGTAAATATATTCATAAAAAACATTCATTTGTTCAATCACTGGGTATCTAGTAGGTACCATGCACTGTTCCAGACACAAACGAGAGTTTGCAACAAGACAGAACAGGTTCCTTGGCTAATGGAGCTCATATTCTAGTGAGAGGACAGACACACGGACAAGGAAAAGTCAGATGTGATAAAAATTAAACTGCTGTGCTAGGAACTAACTGGTTGGCTATTCACAGGACGCCGTCCGGATCACACACATGGGGAACTGTCCCTATACCACGTGGGCAGCAAATTAGAGTCTCTGATTTCACACAAAGAAAAAATAAGCTGCATTTTTGGGGTCATTTTGGCATGTGATTCTCAGAAATGGCCTGATGAACTGGCAAATGGGATCTTAAAATCTGAGCATAGAACTGCTTTTCTCTCCTAGTAAGGACATGAATCCAGTTTTATATTGGAAATCATTCATTCATAAGCAGATTCCTTTAAATTTTTAAATTTTCAAATTTTTTTTCTCAGATCAAGTGTGTTCAAGATTAACATAAAATTTTATTCCAGGTCCCTCTACAGAATTTACTACAGAAATTCTGCAGTTTCCAGAGGATCTAGGGAATCAGGAAAGACATTCACCCTGTCCTCTAATACCAGGACCCAGTGCAAAATACGACCATTTCACACACATGCACACACAAAACCACACCACATGTGATTGCTTACACAACAAGCTCTTGCACCAATAACTTGCACTATATATACGTAACAATACGTAACTGCACTTCACTCACACTTTGCACCTTGCTTCTAGACTCTTTAGAATTGACCTGATATACAAGCAAGTCTCAGAAACAAGACCTTGAAACAGGGAACATAGGATTGAAAATCAAGTAAGTGCTAGGAAACAAGAAATCTTCCACTTTCAAAGAAGGGCAGAGCGTCAGTACTGAGTGGCGTAACTAGAATCACACAAAATTTTCCACTGTATTTGCAGGGAACTAATTCTGACGCTAACTGGAATGAAAGGAATTATAGTAACTGTTCGGAATGGAGGAAATACTTGGCAGTTCCATGCACATGGTGGCTGGGCGGGGGGCAGGGGCGGGTATGGAAAGAGAGAGAGTCCCCAGACGGGAGAACAGAGTCACGTGGTTCCTTCCCCAGAGATCTTCAGCACTGGACACAGGAATCCAAATCTAAGCAACAGGAATGATTAGCTCCCTTCTTGCAGTGCTTTGTCTTTCAAGCAAGTGCCTTAGATAAAGAGAAATACTGGAATGCATAGACAATGGCTTTGGAACTGAGAAGGCCTAACAGTCCTTGTTAACAGGATCCAGATGTTTTAAAACCCAGATACAAAGTTGCTTTAAATCTCTCATCCAGTTGACAGCCTCAAAGAACCTGATATAAATGGCATATCCGAACATAATGCATTACAACAGGACCCATTATCACACATACTTCAGCTACACAGAGGATCACATCTCAATGCCACAAGGCACATGTGTAAGCCCTCCAGTAAAAGTCTGGTAACAAGCCATAGGCTGACAGCCGGGGGTGTGTCTATCCCCCATCACATGTTGCTCGCGTAGTGTGGACATGTCTTGATTTTCTCCATCCTCAGTGTTGTCTAGAAGCAACTTCGCTTAGAATTATCTCATACACACACACAGCTGTAGATCGACAAATATCTGAAAACTATTAAATGCCAAGTACTCTGTTCTAAGAATTTAGGATAAAACACCTATGTTCCTCCTGCCCTTGAGGAAATTACAGTCATGGGAAAGAGAGACTTTAAACAAAGAGCCAGAAATAATTAAGAAAATAACTACTCCTATATCAAGTACTATGAAAAACATATTGGAAAATGCAACAGAAGAAATCCGAACTGGCCTGGAAACACCGACTGAGGAAAGGATGTTTAAACCAAGACGGAAAGGATCACTAGGACTTTTCTAGACGAAGTCCTTAGAAAACACAGGTAGAAACGATGACAGCATGGCTTAGTTGCGGAGATGAGGAGACGCTGTGCCCCTGCCAGAAACTACTCTGAAATCCGGACGGTAGTTAGAAACACTTGAAGATTCTGAGAGGTCAGTCAGATACTAAGACTTGGTAGAAGTACTTCAACGACATTCAGTTATCAGGAACAAAAATATCCCTGGGCCCCTTTGCACCAGGAAGGCTGCCAAGCAGGGTGGCTGCCCCTCGGGGATCAGGACCTGAGAGAGGAAGGTGGCCTCCGCAGGGCTGGGGACCAGTGGGGACAGAAGACTGTTTGTATACAGGGGACTCCGCAAATGAGCAGATACACAGAGAAAAATGGAGCCAGGATTCTACCTGTCAGAGAAGAAAGTTACAAATATGAAAAGAGGGGAAAAGTACAATGAACCCTGTGGTGTTGAACTGGAACTGGAGATACTGGTATAAACTCACGGCTTTCAGTATATCTAGCTAGATACAGAAATGAATACAGACATGACAGCGAGAGTGTATGTGTGTCCATTTCCTAACAACTGTTCACTGAAAGAGCCTGGGAGCAGTGCTCACCCCAGGAACGAGGAGAATTTGTACCCAGATCTTTGCTTCTAAGTATCATTTCCCACTAAAAGGAACCTGAGCTATCTCGCTGTTACAGAGCTGCGGATAATACGAGATGAACCTAGAACATTTTCTTGGGCCGCGACGAAACAAGGTACTCACAGAATGACGGGGTCATGTCAAATGGACACAAAGCCAATGTAAAGAGGTTCTCACTGATCAAATGTGGAATATATGAAGGTTGAAATCACGAATAACTGAATAACAAATAATTAAATGAAATAAAATGTTTGTGGGCCATACCAGTAGAGAGTGAGATGGAGGGAAGGAAAAGGCAGGTCTTCCGTACAATAGAAAGCCTACTGAGAAGCATAAATGGAATAAGGGAAGAATCACCTTTTGAATCATCGCCTTCAAGAATCATCATAGTAATAACCAATTCAGGCAAGAAAACATTCATCGATGCTGAAACTAATGGGTGAAACTAGGATGTAAAACTGGATAATCATTAAGTCTCGAAAGACCTCCACACAGAATATTTACTGATGATAAAGGGAAAAGAGAACTTCACAGTGGAGAGGCCTGGAAGATACACCTTAGCCAAGGAACAGATCAAAATTAACATCCCTGGTGGAGGGAGAGACACACCATGTACCACCGTGAGAGGAGCCATGCTTCATGTCTGTGCTACTCCTGCCGACGATGACTGACTCGCCTCCCACGTGAGCAACAGCAGGCAAACCGGCAAGTTGAAATGGAAAACCATTCTACTAAATAACTGGCTTCTAATCTTAAAACATGTTCAAGTCTGGGGGCGCCTGGGTGGCTCAGTCGGTTAGGTGTCCAACTCTTGATTTCTGCTCAGGTCGTGATCTCAGGTGGTGAGATCAAGCCCCAGGTCAGGCTCTGTGCTGAGTGTGGAGCCTGCTTAAGATTCTCTCTCCCACGGGGCACCTGGGTGGCTCAGTCAGCTAAGCGTCTGACTCTTGATTTCTTCTCAGATCATGATCTCAAAGTCCTGGGATCAAGACCCAGGTCCAGCTCCCTGCTTAGCACGGAGTCCGCTTAAGGATTATCTCTCTCTCTCTCTCTCCCCCTCTATTCCTTCCCCCTTGCACTCTCTCCTCCCTCCCTCCTTCTAAAATAACAACATAAATCTTTAAGGAAAAAAAAAAAGATCCTCTTTCTCTCTGCTCCCTGCCGCCGCTCGTGCTCTCTCGAGAAACAAAACAAAACAAAAAACAAAGAAAAAGCATGTTCAAGTCTTGAAAGGTGAAGAATGACTGAGGAACTGTTCCAGATTGAAGGAGACTGAAGAGATAGGACAGGTAAGTGCAGTGTAACGTTCTGGATTGAATTCTTCCTCTGCTAAAGACATCATTCAGACAGTCAGTGAAACTTCAATAGGGTTCTCTGGCTGTTTTCACTTTTTTATACGTTTGGAATTATTTCAAAACACAGAGTAAGAGAAAAAAGGTACAAATTTGGGGGGCGCCTGGCTGGCTCAGTCGGTAGAGCATGCGACGCTCGATCTCACGGCTGGGAGTTCAAGCCCCACAGCCCCACTTTGGGTGTAGAGCTTACATCAAAACAAAAGGGGGGGGGTGAATTTTTAAAAAGAAGTGGTCTAAAATTTAATTTAAAAATAAACTTCTCGAAGAGTAAATACGTGCAAAAATGTTCATTCCTTCTGGCAATGAAATGTAAATTAGAACAGTGTTAGGGTAGTGTTATCATTTTACACCTGATGGACTTTTATTGTAATCATCTGTTTTCCTATATGTTGGTTTGTTTTGTAATACGATAGCTAGAAAGGGTTTCTTATTTTGTTTTCTAAGCACTGTTACATCAAGTGACTCCTAAACTCATCATCTTTACAAAAACTCTATAAAGAAGATTCAGTTATTTCCTCCACTTTACGGAAGCAACTGGGGCGTCGGGACTTAAGCAGCTTGTCTGAGATTACACAGCCTGCCTGTGGTGGGAGTGGAGTGTGAGCCCCAGCAGCCCGACTTCCACGCCTTCCCCCTCTAGGAAATCTGCTTCGCGTACGCGTCTGGGGCTGAGGTGCCCAAACCTGGTATAATCCTTCAAAGAACAACGGGGCCAAGCCATCCCTAGGGTCACCAAATCCTCTTGCCCACTAATAACCTGCTGTGAATGCATCTCCAGGACACCTATATGCAGAAAAGCAAAAGCTACATGCATAAAGATGTTCTCTATAATGGAAATTTTAAAAATGACCAATCGAAAAATGGCTAAATTAATTATGATCCATCATTTTGATGGAATATTCTACAGTCATTTGAAAATGATAACTATGGAGATATAATGAAAGGTAGGG
>NW_024424119.1:13609399-13720782 GCF_017311325.1 Ursus maritimus | reverse complement strand
AAGGTTAATAAAAGATTCAAAGCATACGTATACTCGGAAATACATAAAGCTTGCATGTGCACAAAAGCAACAAATTAAAAAGAAAAATTCAAAAATGATAATAGCAGTTAGAAAGTCATGGGATAATTGGTTACTTTTTTCCTTACAAGTATTTTTCACAGTATTTACAACCAAAAATAGCAATCAAATACTCCCAAAGCATATCCCGTTAACAAATGTCTAGAAAGCAATGCAAGAATTCTTTTTGTACTTTCCCCCGAACCTCCTTTTGGAGGAGATGAATGGTGATTATGTCCCTTTACAAGAAAAGTTGTTAAATTTTTAAAAATCAGGCAACAAAATAAAATAAATTTCATGATTCAATGTCATGTAACACACCCACATCCAGGAGGACCTATGTGGCTATCTCTAGGTGGTGAGATTAGAGGAGATCTTTTTTCTTCTTTATTCCATTTTTGAACTTAGTGTTATATACAAGTATTCACTTCTAATAATACTTGTCAAAAGCTTTGTATAGGTAAACCATTACTAAATTAAAATACTTTAACGCAAACTCGGCAACCAACTCCGTAATTTCACCAGAAAAATAGGACGGCTTTCCCATGTCGCTTATTCTACACCCAGAGTTCACTAACCCTGCCCCTTTGACTAGACTCATCAATAAGCACATCCCATGCTAACGGTCCCGAACAACCAACTGAGAATATACCTACCTACAGTTTACGCAAGAGTCCGTCACTTACGCACATGAATCACGGACCAGTGAATTCATATCAAGAAGGAAATGCTAGTCTAAAGATTTTATCACAAGGATTGACATACACTTTACTCAAATAATACGTCTTACTGTGAACTTAAAAGCTTAACAGAAAAACACAAGCTTAAAAAGCTACTCACATTCCCCAGCAACAGAATGGTAAGAAAAAATAATCCTAAATCGTTAGGTAGAAATACTTGGTGTTAGCATCAAAAATGAACCATTACTTTTATTAAGTGCTTTTAATCCACTTTAAATGTTTTATGAAAGAAATAGATATAATCTTGATGAAAGCTGAATAAGGCTATGAGGTTGAGAAAAAACAAACATCAGGAAAAAGAATAAATGAATAGAAAAGAAGCAAAAATAAGGGTCAAAATTGAGAGTCCCTTAAGGGGAAAAAAATAATTCCATGATAGGAAGAAAGATTCTGAGCACGTTTTAAACTTAGCATCGTGAAGAAATGTCCGCAGGAATAAATAAAGATGCTGATGACGATGATGACGACGACATCTGCTGGAAGAGGCCATGGTTATCAGGGAAGAAAGGAGAATGTCATGGGGCAGAGCAAAAAACCAGTTATATTCAAAACTACCAAGTGAAGTCCCTAAAAACGAGAAAGAATTTCATCTGTTGGGTTTTCCAATGTAGGCCTGTGTGAAGGAATGGCTGTTATGAACATCTCGTGTGTTCTATCATACACATATTAAAATGAGGATCCAATGGGAGAGAAGCCCTAAGCGTTAGACACTCAGAGTCATGTATTCCCTCTCTCAAATCTGATTGGCTAAAATCGATGACGCCCTATCTTGTCCCGGCATCACTGAGGGTCAGGGATAACTCATCACATTTCTCTTCCTCTCATGAGTTAGGAAACAGCACACAGGGGGAATGAAGCCATGCCACCCCTCAAGTCTCCTCTCTCCTGCCAATGCCACGCATGATTTTTATTCTCTAAAGCCATTTCTCCCTCAAAAGAGCTCACCAACGTCGTCATCCTTCCTATCGGCAGCCCCACTGGGCTCTAGTGAGTGACATCCAGACATTTCAACTCAAAAGCTGCTTCAGAAGGGAGTTATTAAAATTCAAATGAGCTGGGCATATTGAAGAAGAAAACACTCGTTTGCATGCACACCTCCGCATTTGGCCATCCCATTTAGACCCATAGAGCAGGGTCTGGTTTTGTTTTTGTAAATGGGCTTCGGAGGCGGAGGTCAGCCTCCCACGGCCCCCACTCCTCTGGGGTCATCATTAGTAATGTGTAAGGCTGAATAGATTTTTCTCTGAATCTAGTCAGCAAACCTGACAAGAAGGCAGCCCTCTCCCACAACCTGAAAATGCCAAAAATCTGATTGGTAATATGGCATTTTTAATACTTCATTTATCTGTCTTAAAATAGCTTTCAGTAAGACTGCAAAGAAAGTCACTGCGGCCAGCTCCACCTGATTTTTCAATTTTAGAGCAGAACACTGCCTGTTGTGCCCTGACTGTGTAATCATAAAAATGTTATGTTTAACCAAGAAGTTCCCACAGGATTCAGAGAAAATTCATGTCTGCCAAGAAATAGGGATCTGGGGAGTCAACATTACATTTTATTCACCGGAACAGTAAAAGAGTATCTTTCATTTTGTCTGAAGAATTTATATTTTCTTGCTCATGGAAATAGTTCACATTATTGTCATTTAAAACTTTTGTAAGATATCAATGAGCAAACAAACAAACAAAAGGAGCAAAAATATATATTCCTAAGATTATCCTGGCAATGGAAATTTTAGATGCTCCTTTAGTAAAAATTCAATTTCTTACTAATGAAGACATTTCTATTGTGATACTACTATAAATAGACCGAACTTATGAAAATATAAACAATTAACTCTGTATTACATGTAATAGGTTACATATTTATATATGTACATAACATTTAAATATGTTATGTACAACAGTGGCATAACTATGTATCAACTTTTTACTGAGGGTATGTAAAAGCAGTCACCCTAACTCATGACCCTAAAATAATACTACAATTTCGAGAACTCTAGGAACTAAAGGAATTCATCTCCAAACTCTGAAACTAGTTTATAATGTGGAAGCTGCAGGGATTACCGTATCCAACGGGAAATCAGATGACATGACCTTTAATGTCCCTTCCAAGAGTAAGATTATACTCTTTTACGACCTTCATTAATCAAACTGCTTCCTCCAGATTTCTTCAGTTTAAGTTGTTTCAAAACTCCCCCCCCCAAAATTGCGATGATCTTATTATAATACAGGCACTGAACTTGCCCAGATCGACCTAACCAGGCCAGGCAAGAAAGAAACTAGTAAATATCAATGAAAGAATATTATATGAATGAAACTATTTCCTGAGCTATGAAATTCTCAAGAGGGATACATTTTGCCCTCACATCTCTGAATAGTCGATGTGTATCAGTAGAGAGCATTTATTTAAAGACTTACATGGCTTTATTCAGACTCCAGTTAAAAACAAAAGGCAATTCAACCTGTCTTCAGGTTGCTTATGCTCGAGTATGGGTGGCAGCACCAAAGAATCCCAAAGGCACAAATGTTTGCAGACAAAAAGAACACAAGCTAAAATTAAGAACCAGAGCCGGTGATTCCAACAACAGAGACCGGTCATTTGAGGTTCAGGGAGAAGACTTACTTCCAAGTTAGGTCCCAACTGTGTTTTCTCTTTTATGGTCACACCCGGTCAACACTGACAAGAAAAGCCACGTGCGCTCATACTTTTGAAAAGGTCCAATGAAAGAATAAGGTCTTCACAGGTCCCCCTGAACCCCTGTCCCCCCACCCCGCCCCCTCCAAGGTCAGATACAATGATTCCAAGAGACGACATAGTCTTATGGTAGTTGGCCTCCTGGTCATTTCTATTGCAAAGACGGTCCAGCAGAAGGAAATATTCCCTCCCTCAGATTGATGACGGTTTAATCGCACAGACGCAAGCTTGGGGCCCACAAATCTAACGCGTCGGAAGAATGATAAAATTCAAGAAATGTGCCCACTTGCCTTTTTTTCCTCCTGTAACGAAGAAGCCAATGGCCGCTCTCATAAAACTGCTCTCAGGCAAATAGCTATAGTCAGTAGGAACTGTGGAGACAGAAAATGATCAAATTAACCAGTGAACTTGGCGGGACTAATGAAGGAAAGATAATGATCTCATGCTGCCATATCAACCTAGAGACAAAGCGGAGATGTTTATGCCATTAATCTCAGCACAATACTCTGCGGTGGCAACTAATTCTATTAGATTAAGTGACTGGCCTTGAAGTAATCACTTCGGCTATGCAAGCAAAGCTGAAACGGTGGTAAACCTAGCAGAGACTGCAAAATCACAGGGGTTGTGAACTTTAATGAAGTGGTTACAAAAAAAATCCTTTCCACACTGTCACATCAATAAGCCCCAGTCCGGTGACCCTTGGTGTCTGCCGGCCTCTAGGCTGAGACCACCATTCCAGGGGCGACTTGAGGACATCCTGAATGAGATCCATGAACCAGGGAAATGCAACAATCAGTAATAAGAGCAGCCGGCCTGTTACTTCAGAAGGCAGGACCTCTCTGTGAGCAGCACGTCCAAGTCACCAGCTGTGGCTGCTGACCTAGAACACGGAGGCAGTGACATGGAGGCGAGTCGAGTCTGGGGAGTTTCCTCGATTCTCTTCCTGCCAGTCCCCCAGAATTGCTTCATGAGATGCTTTTTACTGCAACAAATGGCTCAACTGGAAAATTCCAACAGAAGCAAGGACAGCTGTACTTTTCCAGACACACGAGCATCGTGTCCCAATGAAACTGGGTGTGAGATGGTTCGCGACCACCCGACTTGAGTGCATGGGGGCCGGACTGTGTAACCCATAGCACTAGCGATTAAAAACCTATGTAAAAAAGCAAAAGCCTGACATCAACTTGCTATTTTAGCAGGACCTCAGGAGCACACTGCCCTTCCAAACTAGCATTACTTAAGGTTTCCACTATGACTAAGTTGGTGGTTTTTTTCCCCTTTTAACATGACAGCTTCCAGCTGTCCCAAGTTCATTATGTTGGGAATACTGAGGAACGAAGTCCTATTTCTCTAGCTACGAAGTGACCGAAAGTGAGGGGAAAGGTAATTACAGTGCTACATGTCCATGGTGATGCTGTCTGTAGACTACCTGTCAGGGGATATGCGAAACCAGGTTTTAATGAGAAATCTGTGGTACCTAAACCTTTGTGGCCTGGGTCCAAGAGAGCCAGTGGGTCAAAATTCTATAAAGATCAATGAGCAGATTCAGGTCCCAGTGTATTACAGTGATGCCTTCCGCAGAAAATCTCCAAGTGCAACCTTAAGCATGTGGGAATTGCAAATATTTTTTATTACTTTTTATCAAAAATGTGGACATAGAAAAGGCCTTGTTATGTTAAGACCTAGGATTTTCATTTCAACGTCAAGCATGTGCATATCTTTAAATGTGCAGACCCCATTATTTTCTTAAAAGCAGAGGCCCGAAGAAATCCAGTCATAAAGGCAGAGTCCTTTAATGAAATATGATTACATCTAGGAAAATAAGAAAGAACTCTGTGTCGAGCTTCAAGGACCTGTTCCTACTTTCCGGATTTGTCACTGAACTCCTTATGGAAGTCATGTCATCTTTCTAAGCTTCAATGTCTTCATTTGTGAAATATGGGGTTAGACCGTCTAATCTGTTCTCCAAGGGAGGCAGGGAAGAAGAACAGAAGAGCATGGGTTTTGGAGGCTGACGGAGGTGAGTTCAACTGTATGTCCACCACTTGATGCCACGTGGCCCTGGGCAAGTCAGGAAGGCTCTCCACAGCCCCTCTTCTTCTGACATAAAAGAGGGGTGGTAACATCCACCACTTAAGGCGGGTGCGAAGATTAATGCTCTTAACGCAAGTACACGGCCCCCGGTCAGCAATCCCTCCAGCCCCAGTATCCTAAGACTCCAATCTTACCAGAGGTTCTGCTCTGACTTGAGGACAGAGTAGACAGATGAAGATGTCCTAGAAGCCAAAGAGCATTTGATTGAAGACCAATCACCCCAGACACACTGATGACCTATGGATGAGAGTGTAACAGTTCAATGATCGGGCTAGATCCAAACTTCGTTTATTAAAAGGTAACTCAGAGAAAGTCATTTATCTTTAATGAGGTGGCAGCTTGTCTGGTAATGACAAGTTCTCTGACAAGACATAATATCATGTGTCTAATATACTAAACCCGGACACACAGGTGATCAACAATTGTTGAAGAACTGAATGAATGAATGGATCAATCAATCACGACACAAGGTAGTACTGGTTGTCTCAAGTGTCACTGAGTCCGACTGGTCTCAAAGGAATTTTTTTTTTTGAAGGGGGGAAAAGATCCAAAAAGTAAAAAAAAAAAAAAAAAAAAAGGTGTTAGTTATTTAAGAATAAAATACCTCTAAAAGTGGAAGGAGATATTATTTTGTTCTCTTAAGTAATGTTCTATTACTGCTTTATCACTTATAGTAAGGATTTTCTTAAATAAGTTTTCATTTACAGATTTTTCTCCCAAGTTAATAGCAACTTAAGTTTCAGTATAATGCTTTTCCTGAGAATCACGTTCATACGTGCAAAAGAGAGTTTCCTCTGTTCAGACACTTATGTTTGCTTTCCAAAGCATGAATTACTAAAACTTGTTTATGTGGTAGGTGTAATAATCAGCTGTATTTACAAGAAGGAGAAAAAGTATGCTAAACGTGAAGACTAAGTAAAAAGACTATCTACAAAGTTCTATATATAGTAAGAATACCAACTATGCAAAAAAAAAAAGAATAATTGGAAAGAAATATGACCTTCTTTCATTCTGTGTTTTCACGTTTGGTGCAATGAAACTAATAAATTTGTATAAAAATCTTAAAATATATAATCATTTCTCAGCAGATGAACATCCTTACTGTCTTGCCAAGAATGCTGATAATAATTTACCCGAATACTTTTATCAGAGACATCTGAACTAGCGCTTCTCGACGTTCTTAGATATCTGTCCTGCCCTTTGATCACCTTCCATTTTACTTTGTCCTGAGGGCCTAACATCCCTTGCAGGGTCAGATTTTCATTTTTAAAGGAAACCAAGCCGATTTAAGTTAACTCAAAAATGTCAGCTTTTTTTTCCCCCGAGGCTGTCAGTGTGTGTTTGCCGGTGAATGTGCGGCCTAAGCCCCTCTCAAATGCTGCTTGGACTCAACTCAATAATCAGACATCTCCCCATTTTCCAAGTAAAACAGTTTGTATCGTGAAAGAGAAAGGCAGTAAAAGGAAGTAGCTGAGGGGCACCTGGGTGGCGCAGTCGGTTAAGTGTGTGACTCTTGGTTTCAGCTCAGGTCATGATCTCAGGTCACGAGATCCCGCCCCGCATGAGGCTCCGCGCTGGGCTTGAAGCCTGCTTGAGATTCTCTCTCTCCCTCTCCCGCTGCCCCCCCCCAGCTGCTCACACACACATGCATGCTCTCTCTCTCTCTCTCTCTCAAAAAAAAGGGGGGGATTATCTGTTTTCCCATCCAAGGATTTTAAATTCCTCTTCTCACCTGAGTTACAGTTTTGATGACTTCATTAAGTCTGGCTTGAAAATCAGAGGACTGGATGGCTTCAGACTTCAGCTGAAAGAAAAAGAAGAAATATCCATCCCAACGTCCCCAGAAAAGTAACTGATGCTATTTCTGGTGGATGAGCTATCATCTTTTACGCTACGGTATCATTTACCATTGCGTCCTTACGTTTCAGAAACAAAAGCTGTGGGCTCCTTGAGGGCAGGAGTGCCGTATTTATCACTGACTTCCTGACACAGGTTCAGCGCAGCGAGCAGTGCTCAACTGAAGAGACCGTCGCTGCATGAACACAGGCGCTCCTTAGCATGACTGGCAAACCGGGACATACTTACGTCCACCGTGGAAAACACTTAAAAGTGAAAGAATAACTACCTCGATATAAACTTAAACATGACAGATACAAAATGGTGTTTCTTACGGATGACTTTGGAAATTTCTTACGATTCAGTCACTTTTCTCGGGCAGGGGACTTTGTGGGAAGTACACAGGCTGACTGGGTTTAATTCGTACGAACCAAATAAAAGAAGGAACAAATCTCGAAAAATGCATTCTCCTCCAGGAGCAATTTTCTACATATCAAGGCATCGAAAAGCCCAGTATAACCATTACGACGGGCATGTATTCTGTATGTAGCATACTGAGATGCTGGGTATTCTCCTCTTGCTTGCTGTGGCTATGAGCACACGTAGATTTCTCCGTTCATGTTTTATTTGTTTGTTTTTGTTGTTTTTTTTACCTGGATTACATCCCCTTCAGAGCCTACCAACGCCACCATGCCGTGAAGCGCGGCCAAACAAAGCATCGTAGGAGTGCCCTGAAAACAAAGCATCAGGTATGTCACGAGGCAAACAGTCCGTGGGTCTGAATCCTATAAAACTTATTTTTTTTTTAATATATTTTTTATTATATTATGTTAGTCACCATACAGTACATCCCCGGTTTCCGATGTAAGGCTCGACGATTCATTAGTTGCGTATAACACCCAGTGCACCATGCAATACGTGCCCTCCTTACTACCCATCACCAGTCTATCCCATTCCCCCCCCCCGAAGCCCTCAGTTTGTTTCCCAGAATCCATAGTCTCTCATGCTTCATTCCCCCTTCTGATTACCCCCCCTTTCTTTATCCCTTTCTTCCCCTACCGATCTTCCTAGTTCTTATGTTCCATAGATGAGAGAAATCATATGATAGTTGTCTTTCTCTGCTTGACTTATTTCACTTAGCACTATCTTATAAAACTTATTCTATCCTAGAGAAACACCAGCCAAAATGGCACTCCTTTTGTAGGGTCAACATAACTTGCATCACTGAACCAAAAATGGCAGCAGACTTGAATACAGTAATAGGTTGAAGTTATTTGATCATAGGTGGTTTCTTGTTCTGCATTTTTTAAAACCACAATGCTGTTTGAAAATCAAAACCCTGAGAAAGTGGCCTGTTTAAAAAAAAAAAGTTATAATGGTTGACAGGATATATCATTTACAAGGGATTTAAAGTTCTTGCGTCTCTTTCGTTTGACATTGCCTATTCTTTTATTGTTAGGCTGTATATCTTAGCAGCACCTATAAATGGTCTGATAAAGTTGCTCTTTTTTCCTTTATAAAAATATAAAATCCCATGCTAGGACGTGACCTCCTACCTGTGCCAGAACAATTCTGATCCAGGCGGGGAGCAGTCTGTGGCCCAAGTCCTCAGCTTTTCCGTGTCCGCACACAGACAAACCATGAACTAGGTTTCCCAAGGCCAGGGCAAAACCTGAAGTCTGTTATAAACACATAAAAACAAAGGGTGAGGAAAAAGAAGAATAGCACACATGGCACAGAATTTTTACAGACAGCATCTAAGCACTTCGAGGGGCTCTCTTTCCTACCGACAGGTTCCTTTGCCATCTGAAAATCATCGATTTGCAGATTTTTTTTTTAAAAAAAATCAAGTTTGGTCTGCAACAGAAACTGCAGTCTAACTCTAAGGAATTCAGCTGCAGTGAATGGCTTATTTTAGGAAAACAATACTGGACTGTTACAAGACTTGACTCAAACGATCCCAATTTTCAGAAGGAACTGGGGGGAAATACTGAGGTAGGCCACACAAGCCGAGCCAGCTCCCAAACAAGAGGAGACAAAGTCCCATAATGAGCAGAGCATTCGCAAACTTCCACATCCTGGCGTTGCAAAACCTATTCTGAATTTAAGTGAGCAGTCACAGATCCAGAAAAGAGTACCGAAACAATACAATATTAGCTAATCACCAGTGAATCCTGCAAGAATCCACCATGGCCAAAATTGGGACTGTGGAGAAATCTAAAAAAAATCCAGACGGGGCAATTTTACAACATGTGTAATCAGAGGGAACATATTTTTCAGTTTAATTGTAAAATACACATAACATACAATTTTCCCTCTTCACCGCTTTTCAGGGTACAGGTCAGTGGCATTAAGTATATTCACACTACTGTGCAACTATCACCACCATCCGTCTCCAGAACTCTTTAATCTTGCAAATTCGAAACTTGTACCCCTTAAACAAGAACTCCCCATCCTCCCTCCCCAAGCTCCTGGTGACCATCTTTCCACTTTCTGTCTCTAAGCTTTTGACTACTCCAAGTACCTCGTATCAATAGAGTCATACAGTATTTGTCTTTTTGTGATTGGTTTGTTTCACTTAGCATAATGTCCTCAAGATCACCCATGTTGCAGCATGTGTCTGAATTGCCTTCCGTTTTAAGGCTGAATAATATTTCAGAGGGAACACTTTAAAGGTATTTAATTTAATTTATAGGTGTTTAAATTGTCCCATGCATGTTCAGTCATGAGCAGAGATTCTCTGCTTTGAATTTGCTGAGGTTTGACCTTATCAGAGTCCATTAAGTACTCACACCTTTACACATTGTTATCGCTAGCCTTACAATCCCTAGCCACATGTTTGAAGGTTTTATAAATACAGATGGAGAGAGAGAAAAGCCTTTCACATTCTCTCTGACAAGGAAAAAGAAGTACCTACAAAAGATAAAGTATAAGGAGAGAAAAAAGACATCTGTGACCGTTGGCTACAGTGGTGAGAAAGTGAGAAGTCCCTCAGTTCTAGGGGCGCCTGGGGGGCTCAGTCAGTTAAGCATCTGCCTTTGGATCAGGTCATGATCCTGGGGTCCTGGGATCGAGCCCCACATCGGGCTCCCTGATCAGCGGGGAGTCTGCTTCTCCCTCTCCCTCTGCCCCCCGCCCCCGGCCACTTGTGCTCTCTCTAAGTAAATTCTTTAAAAAATCTTAAAAAAAAAAAAAAAAAAGAAGTTCCTCAGTTCTGGGCACGAAAACATTCCGGTAATAGTCTCATCAGAGTCCGTCAAAATTAGGACTCAGCAGCAACAGGAGACCTAAAGAGAGGAGAGATGAGGGCATGCAGTCCAACCTGCTGGTTGTTCTCCACCAACATCCGAAGCTTGTTCATGACCTCCTCTGCCTCCTCAGCCTCAACAATCCCGGTACTGAACGCTGAGGTACATACACAGCTGAGGGTATAGGCCAGGACCTAGAAGAAGAGATGGCAGGAAATGTTTCTTCGTGAGGGAAAACAAAAGAACACGGTTTAGTGGACACCAGCGTTCCGTCCAACTTCTCTCCGGGATAAGGACCGGGGTCAAGCACACCTACCACAGACCAGGCACTGTTGCATTGCCTGACCTGTCCCAACGATGTTCCGAGATGCGTGTCAGAATTCCCACTTTACAGGTAGGGATGCTGAGGTCCAACTACATATAGCTTGCCAGTGACAGAGCTGAGATTCAAACCCAGGTCTTTGGACTCAAAATTAGCATCTCCTGTCAGAACACTGGATCTATCAACAGCAGAGGCTAGATTTTCTTCACCGGTGAATGCTACTAACAGCCATGCGCTCCGATCCACGGCCAAGCCGGAGAGGAAATTCAAAGACGTGACGCATGGCTGAATTAAGATTCCCTCGTAGAAGGACTGGGGCATAGTGGCCAGGCGTGTGCGTTTTAGAGTCGCATAAACTGTGTAAAACAGAGGGGATATTTCTTACCTCAGAGCACTGGTGTGCTAATTTAATAAATGAATAGATGAATAAATGAACAAATTATAAATAAAAGAATGCTGGGAGTCAAGATGGTCCACGCAGGTGTATGTCCCACATTGACCACTGACGGGCTAAGAAACTTCGGGCAAGTCGCTCAATCCACTTGAGCCTCAATTTTTGCAAATCCTGGTTAACCACCTCCTCCCCGCTACCTCACGTTTTCCTCCTGAAGCCCTCCTTCACAAAGATGCTGATAAGGCGAAGTGGAAATGTTCAACTCCAGACCCTGGAAGCTACAGCATGAAAAAAGGAAGCTTTCCTAAGGTAGAAATTGGATACTAAAACATCAGAAGGGAGGGGAAAAAACCCCAACTGCCTGCTCGAGGCCTTTTAAATCAAAACATCAAGGCAGACCAAAGCATCAACTCGAAAAGCCCTGCTTTCGTTTATGAATCAAATTGGCCCTTGGTGGCAAAATTTTCTCCCTTTGCTCAAAAAGATACGTCCTTTTAAACTGCGCTCTGCAACTGCTTTAAAGATGGAAATGTGGTGCACGTATTAGAACAAAACTTCAAGCCTCTGTGCCCCAAAGAAATTCACCGATTCAACAAGTCCTATTGCTGAAAGCAGGGGAGCTGCGCGGGGGAACACAGCAGCCTTTATGTACTCATCAATAGCTCGTGGGCAGGCCCGGAGAAAAGAGAATCTGCTCTAATGAGACCGAGAATCTGGCCAGGCCGAAAGGTCATCCCTGGGTCCTCCCAAAGACAGAGCCCAGGCCCTTCAGCTTCACCTGGGCACAGACACACACCTCAGACGCTCCCTCTGAACACGGTCGACACACAAGAGCTGTGTCCCATGAACTGCAATTCAGAGTTATTTTTGCACCGTAACAGAAAAATCTTTTCATTAAATGTGGTAAAGGGAATTTCCTCAATGATTTTTCATGCTGGCTGACATTAAAAAAAGAAAAGAAAAGAAAAGAAAAGAAAGAAAGAAAAGAAAAGAAAAGAAAAGAAAGAAAGAAAAGAAAAGAAAAGAAAAGGAAAGAAAAAAGAAAAAAAATCAAATGCCTTTTCCAATCTGCAGTTTCTTAAGCTGATTCCTGGCCATTTTTTAAAGTTACACTTGGCTTGGGCGTAATTCTAAAAATCTCCATTTAACCTTCCTCCAGAAATCCGCAGCTCTTCTTAGAAAGTGCCTTCGAGCGATGCTGCCTTGGGTTTTTGCATTTGCTAAAGGCTCTTATCTTATGGGCCACATTTACGTCTGAGTTGATTTAAACAGCTGCACAGTTTGAAAACCTTATGATCTAATATAGGCTGTTTGCCACTCAGATCTTTCTCCTTATCCCAGTTGAAACTGAGGAAAAATTTAATTTCAGGGTTACCAAAATATGAGAAGTAGAAAAGAAGCGGCCACAGGGAAACAAAAGACAACAAAGGGAAGAAAGCCTTAACCTTGCGCTCCTACCTCCTGAAATGTTCTGCTTTGGCTCCCACTGTCGTCCAGGTACGTCGAGAGCTTCCGAAGTGATGCCGCCACGTGAACTCGAGACTCCGTTTGGCTGCTGTGGCTCATGAGGGACAGAACAAGTCCAACTCCCAATATACAGCCCGTGCTTCGATGCAAAAAAAAACAAAGAAAGAAAGAAAAAAAAAAAGACGTGTTAAAATCACCAGAGGTTCACTCTTCACTCATCATGGGAGTTTCTACTGCTCTTCCACCTGAGATAAGGGGGCTGGATTCTTTTTTTTTTTTTTTTTTAAGATTTTATTTATTTATTTAACAGAGAGAGAGACAGCCAGCGAGAGAGGGAACACAGGCAGGGGGAGTGGAAGAGGAAGAAGCAGGCTTCCAGCGGAGGAGCCTGATGTGGGGCTCGATCCCAGAACGCCGGGATCACGCCCTGAGCCGAAGGCAGACGCCTAATGACTGCGCCACCGAGGCGCCCCGAGAGGGCTGGATTCTCGGTCTGCTGCCTGGTGTGTAAGTGTGCCCCATGAACCACCACAGGCACACCCACTGCCAACCCCCCCCAAGCGGAAAATGTTTTATCAAAACAGGGGTCTCTGGCCCATGTTAGTGCTGTGGACCCACTGGAGAAGAATAGACGAAAATATGAAATAGAGTTGACCTAAGCTCTATGGTGAGGTAGGAGGATGAATAAGAAGTCAAGTCAAACCAGCTCTATCCCTGCACTGAGAGAAGTTCTGTGGGCCTCTGCACCATCCCCGTGTCTGCACGTGGAGTGCGCCATGACGAACTGCATGACAGAAAAGACTCCATCTCAGAATATGAGCTGAGGACATCTGACTAATGACGGGGGGATACGTCGCAAGGCATGATGATGAGGAACGGCTAAGTGCTTCGTGTTTCCTAGTCAACTTCCACAAGTGGAATTTCTTAAAGAAACTGTGTATTTGTCTGTGCACAATGACATTAATCCTCCTCTCCCCTCTGATCCCTCAGAGTACCACTGGGTCAGAAGAGAAAATGGACAAATGACAGGCTTGTCAAAAGTTACCCCATGTGACAATTCAATTGGAATCTTAGGCTTTGTGCCCCAATTCTTGGGAAAGAATACATACCCACTGAAAGAAAAAAAAATGTTCTCCCAGAAAACTCCTACTTAGTATGATAAGATAATGCAGCTGTAGGGTGATTTTTCTACTTAAAAAAAAAAAAGTTTTTGTCATCATTGTTGTGTTTTGAATTGAGGAAATATTGAGTGGTTTTCAGAAATCGTCCCAGCTCTGGTTTGGCTTGCCTGTCATGATATCTGCCGCTGAAGACGCCGTTCCAGGGCATTTCTCCAGGAACATAGTTCAGTGCCCGAACGTCATTTTGCTCGTATATAGTATTTATGTCCTTGGCTGGCATCAAGAACCTTCACATCATTTCCCGAACATGTGAGTTCCCTCCCTCAAACACCTCTCGCAAACGAAGCATCCACAAAGGATAAGAGACACCCAAAAGGACAGAGAAGCTACAGGATTTGTTCAAGGTCATACGGAGAGTTTCCCGCAGAGCGTGGCCAGGAGACGGGGGTTTTGGATTCCCAGCCTCCTGCTCCATCTGCCAAGCCCCAGGCCCCTCTCAGTGCCCCGCAGGGATGCCCTGATGAAATGCCTATGCGAAGGCACCGTATCTCGAGCGTGTTTTTCTAGGTTCTATTGCATAACTATCTGGCATCGGGAATCCTTTGTAAAGAAGCTACTGCAGTAATAATCCATCATTAGCCAGGCAGAACTGCTGTTACGGCTTACAGGGACTTAACGACAAAGCTCAACTAGCATAATGCATTTCCAACCAGTTAAACCAGCATCTAACATCTGAACACTGCATGCTTTTGAGACAAATCACGTTTCTGAAAGAGGACAGGCGCTCTTCATTAGTATGGATTTATGGTCTTTGTTTCCACTTAGAATCTTCAGGGAAGTTTTTTTGTTTTTTGGGGTTTTTTGGCTCTTTCTATACTGGTGCATATAAAAATTTGACAAAATTAGAACCAAAGATGTAGTTAGACAAAATGTGATTAATACTTTGAAAAATCTGACTTTTGCTCCCTCTTGACTATTTAACTGCTACTTTCGATTAAGATTTCAAATGTTACTTCCTCAGGGACACCTTCTCTGGCCCAGCAGGGAACCTCTTCGGGACTCTCCCAAAACACCCCATACTAATTTAATTCAGATAACTTTAATTATAAATTCTCTCTCTCTCTCTTTTTTTAAAAGGTTTTATTTATTTATTTGAGAGAGAGTGAGTATGAGGGAGGTGGGGAGGAACAGTGGGAGAGGGAGAAGCAGGCTCCCCGCTGAGCAGGGAGCCTGATGTGGGGCTTGATCCCAGGACTCTGGGATCATGACCTGAGCCAAAGCCAGATGCTTAACCAACTGAACCACCCAGGTGTCCCTTAATGATAAATTCTGATGAGGATGACTTGAAGGACTGTTTGATTTCTGCCCATGTCCTTCACTAGCCTGTAAGCTCCACAAGGCCGGGTACGTTTTCTGATTTTCCCTCACCACAGCACCTGCGGCATTTAGCATACTGCTTTGACAGGGACAGAGTTCAATCAGTAATTATTGAATGCTGAAGAACTGACCCAACGCAGGGTTCCAAGAGAGTCTACAGTGGAAGAAGATCTACAAGAAAAACAACAGAAACGAGACTGGATTCTTATATTCAGTTGGAGGCGAAATTTACCCGTTGTAAAATACACTGAATATGTTACCCAAGACTCAATCAAGAAAACTCAATTTCCGTTTCTTGCCAGACTAATTTAAGAAAGAGGAGTGTCAGATTTCATGCGGGAAAAGGATACCTCTCAAAGCTCACTTAAGTATTGGGGTTCATCTTTCCCAATAAGTAGCAGGTATCCTAAGTCTCGCTTTTGGGGGCTCTTCTGGGCATGCAAACATCTTTATCCCCTGGACTAAAACTCCTCTTTTACCACCCCAAGGCATACAGGCACAAAGGCTTAAAAAAAGATATCGTGGTTTCTAGTTTACATTTACCTAATATTGTCACAGCATAACTATTCTTGGGCAAGGTTACCATTCACCAACGATTCTATTCATTGCCACAATGGTCAATGACTGTGGTCATATATGAATATATAATCTAACTATGTATAAATGTGTGCCAGTATAAATACGCTAGGGTGAATGCATCTATTGACCTTCTGAACTCGTCTACTCTGTCTCATTTTTCCAGCAGGCTCCAAGAAGATAGTCCTGAAGTTTTATTCCTGATATTTTCTTCTGATTTCCAAGTGGTCTATATTTTAATGGGTTTATTTTTTTGTCCTGAGTCTTAAAGATTCTCCTAGGTGCTTAGGTCAGTACTGCTATGCATTCACCTCATCTTAGCTCCCCTTTGATATGTTTGCCAACCGTAAACCAAGAGTCACTTGGGCAAAGGTAGCTTCCACATTTTTCTCTCCACTCAACACAAAAAGGAGTTCCATGGTGGTGTCTTAGGTGAAATTTTTTTAAAAATGATAACATTAACTATAAATTTCAGGTTTTGGAATTACTAACATGAATCTTTAAGAATACTAACAAATGACAGAGAATGTGAGTTTTAAAATATATGCCCTATAATGTCTTTACTTATTTGACCCTCTTATCCAAGTACATTAAAATATCACTGGCGAAAAGAAAATCTGAGACTTAAAAGCTGTGCAGTTCTGCTGTGTGTTGCTATATCAACTGAGATATAATGATAAATTGTTTCTAAAATTAACCAGAGATGAATCTTTAATTCTTTACTTTATTGTGGACAACCCTGCAGATTAAGTATGAGGCCACCTAATAATTAGTTCTAATAACAGTTAACATTTGTATAGCGCTTTGCCCTTTGCAAAGTGCTATACAGATCTTATCGTATTTGTAAAAGCTCAATAGTAATTAACCAACGCTCAGGTCATTGATGGATGGCCGGACTAGTTAAGGCTGTGAGGACTGCAATGGCACAATAAGTACCACTAGATGGCAGCAACATGTAAGTGATAAGGCCACACACCAGGACCGGCCCAGGCGCCGGGTCCTCTCAGCAGGGTCGTGTCCATTAGATCAAGGAAGCGTGGTGAATTTGCTCTGGGTGAATTCTATCACTTGAGGTAGCAAGCTCCCAGATCTATTAACTACCTCCTGGTAATGCTTCCACTATTTCACTTGAGGGAGGACTGCCCTAGACTCCTGAATCTCATTAGTCAGGGGAATACTTTACGCCTGGGTCTAGTGTGTCTGCCTCTCTTTTTATTAGTGAGACATACCCACATGTCAAAGAGAGTAGTAAACACCATAGTGTCAGGTGTCAAATTGCTTCCTTTCAACTGAAATGTGTTCTCCACACCGAACTATGTTAAGAGACAGAGAAATGGCTCCGAAGGCAGACAACCTAGGCTTCTCCCCTAGCTGCCACTGACTGTGTGACCTTGAGCCAGTCTCTTGTGAGACTGCAAACCAAAGCGACGAGTGTTCCTGTTTTAGTAGCAATATTTAGCTTGTCCCTGGGGCTGAATGACAGGAGAAACGGATGTGAAAATGCCTAGCACAGTACGCGGCTGCTTGGTATTAGCTGAACTGAAACCAGAGACAGAGCTACCCTGAGCACTAAAGAGCCACGAAGCATTAGGAATGACAAAATACTAAACTTCATTAACTGCAGAAAGAACGGGAGTCTGAAGAAGATGGAGAGTTTCTTGAAGGATCTGGGCTTTTAACTGAGCTCTGAGAGACAAGCAGGACTTTACTAAATGGACAGGAGATTTCTGATGACTCTATTCCACCTAATTCTGCAGGATTAGTCCCCATCTGGGCCCACCCTTTCCTCTCCCAAACACAGCTGATCATTAGGGAGGTTAAGAATCAAGAAAGAATAATGAAGAAATAAGAATCTTCTCGATATAGTTAACAATAAAGTGAAACGTCCTTACGCATATGAGGTGTTTACATGCATAAGTACCCACACTGTGGACAGTTCCGTCATCTCTATGGTTCTCCTTCATTGAAATAAACTTCCTGCAGACTGACGGAGGTGATGCCTGTAAATCATTCCCGATTGTTACAACTGGCTGAGAGCCTGCAGTAAGTTGATCCACAAATCCGTTCCCAGCTTTATAATCCCCTGAGCTATAGCTACGATGAATACCTTTGGGGCAAGGCGGGGCAGGGGGAGAGAACTCTGTCTTACTTCTTGGTTGGAAAAGGCAACACCACCAACAGACGGATTGGGCTCCAAAATATCTGTCCATCACACCAGGTAACAGCGAAATGGCCCTATCCCTCCCATTAGTCATTTTCTACTTTCAAGAGACTTCAATCCTACCACTGAATTCTCTTTTCCCATACGCAAAACCGCGCTCTTAAAACATCTCATTTCATCTCTAAAGTGTTTCATGATAAACTGGGTGGATGTCAATGATTCTTATCTAATCTTAGCCAGCATCTGAAAGAAGGTCCTATAACCACCACCTACCAAGTGAAGATTTGACTTTATCTACTCATAATGAAATATCTGACATATGCAGTTACTTCTACTACTTCCTCTTTTCTCTGTCTGAACGTAACAGGTTAGATGACAGGAATGTAACTTTAGATCACAAGTTCTTAAAGGCCACATATGTAAACAGTCACATTTGAGCAGTGCCCCTAACAGCGAAAAGTAAATGAGTTAATAAACTGGAGGTTAGTGCTTACAGTTTGTTGAGTTTTTTAGTAACAATGAATACCAGAGGATCTAAACTTATAGGTTCCAAAACACGTGGAAATCCGAAAAGATATAATGTTAAGTCCTCGACTGTGCTAGTATTTCAGGAAGCCTAATAAAACTATATTCTTCCACACAAGCCACAGGCTAATTAAAACATCAAATGTCTCACTAAATGAGTATGTTTAACAGTTTTTTGAGGTATTCTTTTTTTTTTTATTTAAAGATTTTATTTTTAAGTAATATCTACATCCAGCGTGGGGCTTGAACTCACAACCCCTGGATTAAGAGCTGCGTGTTCTACCGACGAAGCCAGCCAGGTGCAAAGCATTCTTTTCTAATTATTCCTTTTTGTTTTGGTTACCTTTCATGATTGGAATAATAAATTTTTAAGATATTTAGTTTAATAGACAAAATCCTTAAAAAGCATGAAGTTTGCGGTGGGGCAGGGATAAACTATTAATATTGAGGAATTTGGGAGCCCTGAGTATAACCTATATTTGTTTCCGTTTTGATTCTTCAGTCATTGGATTTCACAAGGGAAATCTAAACCATGGGTCAAAGGTTCTCTTTGTCCAATCAAATTCACAGAATAGTTTCAACTATTTAAAAAGGTTACGGCATGCATATAAGTCTCCAGATACAAGCTTCCTATGATAAGTACAAGACAGAACAAGGTATTAATAACTTAATGACAGCTATGAAATGACATTCATTGCTTTGCATTGAAGCAAACTGTCTATTGCTGAAACATGGTTTTTAGAACAAGTACCTTTAACTACAGGTTCTGATTATTACTGAAAACTCTTTACAAAGGAATTCAAGATCTAGTCCTACAAGTATTTCACGATTGAATGGAAAGTTTACGGCAGAGAAAGATTCAATCCCCAAGTACCAGAGAGGAAATGGAACCAACATACTTATATTCAAGACTAGGATCAAAGCAGCAATTTTCCAGGGCATCCAGAGACTTCATCAGAAGAAGGTTCATCTGTTGGCCAGAGATATCACTGGGCAAAGACCAAAAGGAAAAATTCAGTTACTTAAAAATCATTCAAATGTCCAAAATACTATATAGTTCCTCTTAATATTTTACTGAACATTCATTTCATTAAAAAAACATAAAAGTAACAATAATATTGATGACCCACATACACTTATTTTGCAGACAGAGAAACCGAGTCAGAGAATTTAATAACTGAGTTCCCGAACACTTTAATCACTTGTAAACCAATAAACTCAAAAACTGCTACTTTTGTATTTCCTCAGCCCATTCCACTTTTAAACCACTGAAAAATAAAAACCAAAATCAGAATTCCAGAAACATTTCTAAGAATGCTAACGTGATTTTCTTGGGAAGATTTAACAACCCATGAAGCTGAAATTAACAATAATCATTCCAAATCTCTTTCTTGCAAAGACTGTTACTTCTGATTTCATGTCTCAATTGTGAAGGCTGTTCTATTCCTTTTTTCTTACGTTTGTTTTTTTCAGAAGGGGGGGGAACCCAGCCATACATTTTTCTGCCGTTAGAGGGTAATTGATGTGGTTTTGCAATGGTCTTGGTGAGAACTAGGACTTCTACAGTAAAAGAAAACTTTTTCAGGCAGAGTTATGGGCTTCGTCACCAACACTTGACTGTCCGGGGGTTCCTAACATGTCAACTGTCACTGCTGTTCCCTCGGACCATGCTCAGTGGAATGCAGTCCCAGGAATGCCAACCAGCCACAGGACACTTTAAACACTGTCTCCCAAACCAAGAATATAGTGGTTTGGCCTGAGGTGAAGGATTACGTTTTGCATTTAGCGAATGCACACGCACGCACGTGCACACGCGCGCACACACACACACAGTTTTAATAGCTCTAAGTCCTATAATAGTTGTTCTCTGGAGTAAAATAACTATCCTAAACAAATGCTGAAGAGATCCTACTAGTATCCTCTGGGAGTTATGACAGAAGCAAGCTTGGGAATAATATGCTTTTCTGAATAAATTTTAGACCGGAATTGAAATTCAGGCGACTTTTTCATAAGCCATGGCAAAAAATGGATTGTCATGATTCTTTTCTACAAGCTGATTTTTCCATCTTGAGCCCAACATACTGTCCTAGTCCTATATCCCTGGGGGGGGGGGTCATGCGGGGCCACTTACTGGATGTCGCCGATGACTCAGAGTCAACAGCCCTCAAAATCATGACCTTAATTTTAGAAAAATGGAAACTTCCTCCAAAAATGTCATTCTCGAGTGACATTGTCATTATTTAGTAAAATACTTATCAGCACCAAAAGGCAAATATTTCAGATTCCTCGGCTCTGAGAAATTAGGAAGGTGGGAAACATGAATAACTACGCGAGGACCTACAGCACCCCACACTGGCCAAGAGAGGAAGCACACTGTCCAAACAGATCATTAGAGCAAATTAAAAATCCGCACGGACTCTGAGGCCGTTCGGCCTTGGCAAGAGCTTCCTGGTGTCCGTCCCCAGGTTCTCCTGCAGGTGCCACGTCAAGTAAGACAGACAGGGGTAGAAGGTAATCTAGGAACTGGGATGAATCCTTCAGGTTTCTCCAGGTAGCATGATTAAATTAACCTCGAGTGCAAGCTTGTCAAACCCTAAAACCAGCAGCATCTCATCCTAAACTAATGAAGAGGGGAGCCAGAGCCAAGATAGGATGAAATGAGTTGCCTGGAATTAAACTGCCATGGCTCATTTTTAGTTGTAAAACGTGTTGCTTGAAAGATACTGAAGAAAGAGCATGAACACAGATGGTGAAGAAACTGCCATTTGTAGCATAGTAGCAAAGGGAAAAAAAAATCACTTTCAAGTTTTAAGTCTTTAAAAAACATGTTGCGTTCTGTCACACACACGAGATATGTAACAGTCAATTCACATGCAAAGGGCAGCCTTTTGTTCATGTCCAGAACCAGGCCTATAAATACGAATGCCGGTCAACAGAACAAAATGAACATTCTAGAAACGTTTTCATTTATGATCACAAAGACGAAGCCAATCTTCCCAATCATCTGACAGATGTTTCCAAGAGCTGCAAATGATCATCTGAAAGATAGTATTTCCCTAGATCAATAGCAGTTCTCATAAAGGTTTCACATAATGGTGTTTGCACAAAGCTATGTAAATTACAAATGCAAACTTAACCACTGGTTTCAAACTGAAATCTAAATATAGCATAATGTCATCCAGTTTACCCACATCGACACCGTCTCTTGGCTTTGGACAGACCGTTAAAATCTGCCAACCAGGGAAGTTTAAGGACATCGAACGTCACAACAGGATGCCTCTCCCAACTATCCTATTTCCAGTGCGGGGGGGAAAATGGGGCTGAATTCCAAGTCAGTGAACATCTAAATATTCATGATATTCAAATATTCATGTTGTACCACACTGCAATCAACCTGGATATATAAAATTCCAAGACGTGTTACAAAATAAAGAATAAATAGAACGGACAACACAACCAAGGCAGATTCATGCACAAGAGAACTTTCCCATCTAGTGGAATTTTCCACCTGGGTCTTTGATACTCGGTTAGCTCCATTCAAGGATAAAGTCAGCAGCCCAAAACTGAGCAAATGGAATAAAGCACACAGTATAATATACACAGATTAAGACTCTTGTTTAAGGATTATAAAAATGTAGCTAGGGCACAGGATAAAAGCAATCTTTAAAACTGGGTACATGCAGTTCTCTGGTGACCCAGGTGATTCCCAGTGCCCTCAGGCAGCAGGGATACTCCAATCTTCTCCTCCCATTTTATAGTAATATCAATAAAGGATCAACAATTATTTTCACCCTTAGAAACCAGGGGGGGAAAAGCAGCTTTTTAATTTTTAGCCCCACAAGACCACACTTTTCCTCAAATGTATTACATGGACATATCCAGAGCTTTCAGAAGCATGGAATGGTGTTCAAGTCACCATCACCTTCGTAAGAGCAACCCTAAAAATACACTAATATCTTCGTGATGGCATTTTGGAAAGCCAGATGCATTCACAAAGGACAAGAAAGGGTCGCTGTGCCCATTTCAAAAAGTTTAGCAACCACATAATCGCTCAGACAGAATGTTCGTGAACGTTCGTGCCCGTGCATCGCATCGTCTGCCTACATCATCACAAAGACGAAAAGGAGGAATATTTTCATCAACTGTACCTGAGTTTCTCCTCACACAAGCGAGAGAGAAACATCCCCAAAGCAAGGCCCATGTGGATTTGCACGGCTTGAGACTCATCGGCTCTTGGTTTCCCAGGTAACCTGGCAGTCAGCATGTTTAGGATTTCCTCAACCTTCTCTTTGCAAGAAATAATGAAAACTGGCACGAGGAGAGACAAAGCCGTGGCGGCAGCGGAGCGGGCAATCGCGCTAGCTGTGTTTTCACCAGAATAGGATTTCTAGGACATGCCAAAGGAAGAAAACAGGGGTTGGCCTTTTGTTTAAAACATGAAGGAAGCATACCTATCACAGAGGCACCACACAACATCAGCGGCTCTTAGATCCACCCCCGCCAATCAAAAATAGCATTTAAAAAACCCTATTTCTGTGTTTGGGTAGGTCCCCTTTTCACCCTTCCTTCCTGAAGCAATTTGCTACTAAACAATCAGTTGATTGATAATATCCTTTTAAATCTGAAAACAAAAAAATTAAGTCTTTTTTTACAGGGTGTGAATTCCCTGACTACACAGCCTGAAAAAAATCCAGTGTTTTGAAAGCCCACATGTGTTTACTAAAAAACAAAACAAAACAAAACAACAAAACCTGAAGTGAAGTTACCCAAGCTTGGAGAAACCACCAAGCCACACTATAAACGTCCAGAAAGCCAGTTTTCCAGGGAAGAAAGAAAGCGTGTGTGTGGTGGGGGTGGTTGTTAAAGTTTAGTACGAAGGAAGAAGTGTAAGTTCAGTTCAGCACGGGGATCTATTGGCAGATGTCCCAAAATTTTTGGTGGGAACGCTTCCCAGTAGATGGATTATTTCCTACAGGGGGTTAATTCCTTTTAATTAAAAAGGAAGTTGAAATCCTAAAAGCCTCTGGTTACAAAGCAATAACCAGCTATTCAAAACGAAATGGGAGAGCTCTATACGCTCCTTCCTATATTGTAATTATGGGAAAAGAAATGAATAACAGCCCTAATAAAATGGCAGGGCAGCTGAGTATGGAAGAACTTCTACAAGAATCCCATGTGAGGGAGCTCCAACACACATGGTAGACAGTTATAAATATGTCTCAAGTGGGGGAAGAAAGCCCATTTCTCATTCCACACTATTACCCACTTCAAATTTTCAGACACACCATAAAGGCTGGGCTGTCCCTTGCAATCAAAGCACATTAAAAAGTGTGTTTAATTCTGTACCCATTTGCTCTCTAAGCTTTAGTACTTCAAGGACAAAACGCAAACATGTGCTAAGGTATTCTTCAAGTTAACAGAGCATTATTGCAATGACAATACTATTCAAAGTGACCCAGCTGCCCCAACAGGGGAAGTCGGGAAGTCGAGAGAGTGACTTTCGAATCAGGGCTTTGAAGAGGCAGAATAATGCAAAAATCACAAAGGTAAGCGGCAACCTGAGCTGGCTACTAAGGAGATTATTTTTCTTGGTTTGCGAGAACTAAGCAGCGTGATTAGAAATCTCATAGAATACCCTGTCCTGGTGAATATCTGAACCAGGGAGCTATTGCAAAGACCTCTAATATAAACTAGCTTTTCATCCATCGTTAAAGGAGTAAGAACATTGCTGACAGCAAAGAAATGGTCATAATCCAATGACTTGAGGAAAATCTACCTTCCAATTTAATTCTGTATTATCTGCAAGTCATTTGTTTGTCCCCAAGTATAGTTACAAATCCTAGTTCCAGACTCCGAGGCCCAGAGGAATACGTACCAGGTCCTCCCAATAGCAGGAGGACAGAGGCACGCAGAATGCTGTACAGAGAAGACAAGGCAATGGAGTTTCAGGCTCAATTCATGATCTTAGCAACAGTTCACGACCTGTGCTATATTTTTATTCAAATCGACTATAATCCTTTTCCACTCAGCTGACTGTCCCATGATCACTGTAATTCCCTAAGCAGTGGAGAGTGATAGGCAGAACCAAAAAAAATCCGGGCAGATACAGAAATAAGGCATGCACTAGAGCCAATGAAGGGGAAATAAAGCCTAAACCGAAAAAAGTGTGTTTTCAGTTTGTTTCAGATCTTAGGATATCAGCATGAAGAAAAAGAGTGACTACGTGACAGGAGCTTTTTTCTGAGCAACAACAATATTCCTTGGTATGTACAGAGTATTTCACAGTTTTCAAAACATTTTCCCACCGGTTATATCATGTGATCCTCGCAAATCTTTTATGAAGTTGGCAAAGCATTAATTTTTTACCTTCATCGTACAGGTAAGGAAAATAAAAATGAGGGGTGAAATATCAGGTCAACAGTCACAAAACCAGTAAGGGGTAGAGCTGGGGCTATAATCGCTAGAGAGAACATTGTTCAATTTGCCTCCTTTCACACGTAAGGAAACAAAGGCCCAAAGAGATTACATGCACTGCCTGTGGTCACATATCCTGGAATTTAAAAACACTAGGACTAGAAACTCAGGGACCCCAATCTTTAACCAACGTTTCTTTCACTACAGCTGTAGCTCTTGCCTCTGACTACACATGGGAATAATCTAGAAACCCTTCAAAATACTGAGGATGCCCATGGTCCGTTCCTAAGCAATTAAATCAGAGGAGAGGCCTACAGGTATTTATTTTTTTCTATCTACAGAGAGATTTTATATATATACACGTGTGTGCACGCACACACACACACACACACTTCAAATTCCCCAGGTGAGTCCAACATTAAGCTAAGACTGAGAATAATTACACTATGGTATGGCTTTCATGTGAACAATATGGGTTTTGACTTTTCCAAACATTTTTTAAATTTTATTTCTCAGACTTACATAATAAAACGAGGAGAAAAGTTGTCCTCTGGGTTGGTAATGGCTATCCACAATGACCAGGAGAGTATCAGACACCATGGAAACCCACTCCTTCATTGAAAGGAAATTAGGCTGAACCTGCAGACGAAGAAAAACATGAAATGAGGGGCACGTGGGTGACTCGGTCGGTTAAGCGTCCAGACTCCTGATTTTGGCTCAGGTCATGATCTTGGGGTCCTGGGATCTAGCCCCACATTGTCGGGCACAGTGCTCAGCAGAGTGTCTGCTTGAGGATTCTCTCTCCCTCCCCTTCCGCCCCTCCCCTGCTTGCTTTCTCTCTCTCTCTCAGATAAATAAATAAATCTTAAAAAAAAAAAAAGGAAAAACATGAAATGAAAATGGAAAAAAAAGAAAACCTAAATATTATTTCTAGATCTGGGGCACAACCCCCTTCTGTATTAAGGAGTAAAGTGCTATTATCAAAAAGTAACCTTCACCCACCAGGACTTCAGGAGGCAGATAGATATTTGACAAATAAACAGCCTCAGCCTGTGCCCCAACTGGAATAAGATTTACCTTTTATACAAGACAAGCAGAGGTGAGAGGACGGGGGCTGCAAAACAGACCGTGTCTGAGAGCTCTCCACTGCCCGCCTGTGTTTAGTGAGGGTGACATGGGGGTTAAAGGAGAGACGTGCAGAGAAAAACTCAAAACGTCTCATTTCTATGACTTGCCATTTCACAAAGGAGGTAATAAAGCAGCCTACAAAATTCTCATCACCGTCTTTAGCATTTCTGCTTACTATCACCATAGATTTATCATTCTGAATCATCACAACATTTGCCTCGCTAATTAGGTATGAAAGCATAAATGAACTTCAGTTGGGAAAAGAAGAGGAAAGAGAATGTAAAAAAACCCCAAAACAACAACAAAACCCAACTCATTAAAAAGAGATCTTGATTTTAAAAATCATTCATGAACCATGGATGTCAAAAGCATCCATTAACTCACAAGGTCACACTCAGGTGGGGCAAACAACAAAGGTCAGTGCGGTGTGAAGTATCCTTGGAATTCATGCCTTGACTCAAAGAAGGCCTCTTCCTGGGATCTTTGGTTGTTAGTCAGATGCAGATTTGAACAAAGTTTGAAAACTTCAACTTTAATCAAATAACGAGGTCTTGAGTTTGTACTGAATACCAACCAAAGACACGGTGATGAAGAACGAAAGCAGAGCCCCATCTTTGGGTCGTGAGGCTTCTCGATGTTTCGTGTAGTATGTGCTACAGCCCAGAGCAAAGGGGTGGGGAAATACAGAAGAATAAGACTGTCCGGAACTCAGACTCACAGCTAGACCCCTGGTTACCGCTGGGGCAAATACCCTGCACGAACGCCCCAAATCAGGGACCCTAGAAAGGCACGTTAACTTTTTAGGTCATAGAGTCTACTCAGCACGTTGTCTCTGCTAAAGGATTCCACGGCTCTTTCAAGGATATAAAACATCTTTCTCATCATTAAAGTAAAATCCTGCATTTAAAGTCAAATTTTCCCATGGTAACTACACTTCTATGCTTCATGCAATAATTGCTTGGCCTCTTTCCCTTCCCCAAGAGTAATATACATTTGTAGCTTTTGCCACACGGCCTCTATTCTCTTGTTTACTGGTAATGGCACCCTTTGGAGAATTCCCTCCTCCATGATTTGAAACTTGGTTAAATGCTCAACGAAGGTACCCATCTGACCTGCCCAAGGGGTGGGCATGAGACCCATGGGACCCTAACCCTTGAGTGACGCGAGCATAGTACGTGATCAGAGCGGATCCGTCCCAGTGGTGGTCGTCTGCCGTGACGGTTCTCCTATTGCTTCCTGTGCCTTATGCTCTTCCCCAAACCCAGTTTTCAGCTTTGCCTTCAATTCCATGGGCTTCTGGATGCCACATCCTTCTGCTTTTTTATTTAGATGAGAGTTGGTTCCTTTGCTTGCAACCAAAAAACTCCACCATGAAAAAAGAGTACGGATGGCCCATAAGACACACTGAGGGAACAGAGACCGGCTGAACAGCATTGACTAAAGCCCGGTTTTTGCAGCAAGAAGTCAGATGACGGTTACTATGACTGAATGCTTAGTATCTACCAGCTGTTGAGCTCTATACATTCATTCATTTGATCCTCACAGCAATCCTGTCTGGTGAGGACCCTTATCCCCACTTTACAGATGGGGGAACAGGCTCTGCAAGACGAGGTTCTAACAATAGACCACAGAGCTAAGTAAGTGCAAGTACTGGGATTTCATACAGGACTCTTCCACTCCAAAGCCTATGTTTTTTAACCACTCGGCTATATTGTCTCCAGATAATGATAGCTACCAGATAATGGGGCTTACAAGAAGAATAAATCCATGCCTTTCTATTTTGACAGATATGAATTATCCGAAAAAGTACATAGGAAATGAACATTGGCCAGCTCGCCACATGTTTAATTAAGAAATAAATGCCTTGCAAAAATGAATAGGCACTTTGTCATTGACATCTACAATTAAAATGCAAAGTACAATTTTTTTCAGTCAGTAAACACTGCTTATTTATCATTTTTTGACAGCATTGTTCACTTTCAGTAAGCCTAGTTAACCTCCTAAGATTGGTTACCACTGATGTAATCACAAAAAGACAACCCCTGTTGCATAAAATTGGTACCTTCAAATGGAAATGACCACTTAACTGTGATGGAGAAAGCAAAACAGAAAAGCAGCAAGGCAAAGTGTCTGAGGAGCCCCTCAAGCTCGCCGTGCAAAGACCATCAAGTAGCATGACTCGGTGCGCGGCAGGCACTGGCTTGAACCTCATAAATTCAGGGCCAGGCTTACAGAGGCTGCTCACTTTTCAAACATTGCCCAACTGGCTCAAGTCACCCTTAACTCACCTCCGGGACCCCCTCCGAGTCCGAGGAGAGGCTGGCTTCGTGTCTGGATACGACGACAGCGAGGCTGCTTAAGGCTAACAGCGCGTTGCCCTTGACCACTGGGCTCTCCCTGTTTAAAAAGAAAAAAATTCCAAGAGAGGATTTGGGGGCATTAGCCGGGAGAAGAGAAGGCATTATTACAGAGAAGGCAGATGAGGTCAAAAAGCACGTCCATTCCCTCACAGGGCTTCATGTCTGCTTGTGCCCTGATATTCTTCCCTTCTTCTGACGCCAGCTCTGATTTTTCACTCTCCTTGGACGGGTATGGTCGTTAGGCTTTTTGTGTCTGTGTCACCTACAAATCTAAGCTCATATATCGAAGTCCTTTCTTCCTAAAGCTTTTATTTCATCATTGGACGTGGCATTTCGTAAGCTATGTCTTTCCACCTCATCTTTGGCCAATACGGATTTTATCGATTTGTACTGCAAACACGGAGCCAGGTGCGTGAATGAACGCAGTAGAATGCAACCGGCCTCTGGCTGTTCTCAGGCACTGGCATGTGGAAGCAGCTTCTCGTGAGCCACTTAGACAGCGACCTGCCACGCTTATTATGATTATTATTATCCTCCCCTTCTTTCCCCCGAGATGCCAAACCCAGCAACCTTAAAGGTGGTTTGTGATATAACTTAGAGACCCTAGAAAAGATGCCAAGAAAAGGGGGGGGGGGCTGTTTTTAAACTACCTGGATGGAGAGTTGCTCTCTCCTATTATCCAAATGGTGTTTTTTCTATTATTAGCAACAAAAGCTTAAATATGACTTCTGGATGTAGTATGAAAAAAACTGAACCTTTTAAAATATACTTACCACCTGAAAATGAACATTTAATATTATTCCATTATTCCAACGTGATTCTGTAGAAGAAAATCTTCAGTGGGACACTGACTAGATGCTCTTGGTCGGCCACCTCCGTCATAACGGAACCCGGGCAACAGAGTACCCAAGCCCTCGGATGGTTCCATTCTGTCCTGGTTGTGGGTTCCCATAAACACAGAGACCGTTTCCCAAAACCTGGACTCAAGACCTGAACATTGACCTGTGTGTACGTGCCAGGATGACTCCTGCTCACCCCAGTGCAGGACCGGAACAGATCTGTGGGGTGAGGAGATTGCCAGCCCCACACCCCGTGCAAACTAAGGACCTCCGGTCCCAGGCCACGCTGATGACGGAACCTGTGAGTTAGTGGGGAGTCAAAGGTGAGTATATACACACGTTCTTGCATGTTTGTTTCCATTGGGTAAGAATGGGATTCAGGACTTGCCATGGTCGAGTTCCTCCAACTACCTATTCAGTGAATCCCTCCCGCCTTCCTGCTCTCCCCACCTTGGGGTGGTCAAACTCAGTGAAGTCTTCCTTTGCGCACTTGCTCATTCTGTCTACTCCTGCTTAATTCGTTCCTCTACAAGGCCTGCCATTCTTTGATCACACAACAATGTTTATATTGGGGGATGGGGTGAGGGGAGAAAATAGGAGGAAGACCTGAAGGTGAAGCCGATGCCTTCAACCAAGGTTTGCTAGAGTTCTGCAGGAAGGATCACCGTGAACTCCTACAGATAATAATAAAACACCAGGGAGCACGGCAAGATCTGGGCATTCCGAGGCACCCGAGCCATAATATCACTTAGCAAAACCAAAATTAAATCTATTTCTAATAGGATCTCTTTCCTTTAGCTGAGAATATCCCAAAGCCTGTCCTGCTACAAATCGGCCATGAATCCCTAAAGTTACATTAAAAAAAAAAAAAAAAAAGATTTTCAAATTCTCAGTGATCTGACAATTCAATCCCTAGTTTTTATCACCCTATAGAAAAACTCAGATGGTCACCAGAAATCAGGTACCAAATCATTTAAAACAAGGATATTACATAAGATGACATGAAAAGTCCTCTTGTAACCCTGAAATTCTGGAAGAACATCTAGTCTCCATTTTAAAACAGAGCCCCCAAATGATTTTGTTTCAGAACTTTCACTGGTCCTGACACTCCTGGACATGTATTGTTCTTGTAAAATGGAGAAAAATGTATTTAAAGCCACTAGAAATTAGACCATTGCTTGCAGACTAAATGCATATTTGGACATTAATCTTTGAATAGAAAAAATAAGTCACAGTCCGCACAATGAATGCTCGGGCCAAGCCGCACACTTCACACAGGTACTGTGACCAGGTCTTGGTCAACTCTGCAGTCCCTGCATGCCTAGCACAGTGATTTATGGAGGGGAGACGCTCGATACATATTTAGTGAAACAAATTCACCGAGGAGCCGGCCAGGTGAAAATCTAAAAACGGTTCAGCAAAAACTCATCAGCTTGTGAATCAAATAACTATCCCCTACCAGCCGGGCAGTAGTAACTAATTTGCATAATAACATGTCAGCATCAGTACAGTATTTATCTAGGCAACACCACTAGCATTTTAATTAAACTGTCCTTTGGAACAAACTGATGCCATTAACCTAATTAAAAAGCACAGGGAAGGATGAGCTACAATGATGCTTTCTTAGGGACAAAGTATTACATTACATATTAGTAAAGTGACCCAGTCCTTCGGGGATTTTCATCTTTGGGTTCAGATCTATTTCATTAATAACAATGAAAATAAACTTACATCAATCATCAGGGTTTATCTGTGTTCTGATTGTCCCTTAGCCCTATCCTTGATGCTTTAAAACTGCTCTTAAATGAGCAAATCAGCCTAATCCTGTGACTGGTGTTTTACTTCCTGCATTTAACTTAGGGCTCAGAACAAAGTAAGTCTTACAATGGTCCAAACCAGCCTGTGGCAGCCATGATCCAGGAAAGCGAAGGCTAAGCTGGCAGCAGGTGGTGGTGGGGGTCCTCCCATGGTTGGAGGAAGCCAGTGGGAAAAAGCAAAGAGAGGGCAGCAGAGTGATTTTTTTCCCCCTGCACTATCATTCATCTCTCAGCCTCCGAACCTCACTTGCTGTCATACCTACTATTGTCAGCATTGCTTTAATAAGATAAGGTCTACAAAATACTTAGAAATTTTTGATGAAAAGGTTTAGCACCACGAGAACATGAATTATTTTTATTCCCTACCACTGAGAATGTGAACACACTCTTCTTAGGTATTAGTCATGAAACGATGCTTTGCAAATCTGAAGATTAAAATCTTGTTGAAATAAAATTTTAGAATGGAAAATGCAAAAGCTACTAGAGAGGCAAAATTATAGTCTAATAGAAAGCTGCGAGATTCTTCAGTGTTCACGGTCTTTTTGCTGCAAATGTCAGAGCACTGTTTTTTAACAGGATATAAGTAGGCTACATAATGGAACAAACTATGAAAGGTAAAGGTCAAAGGCAGCCCCCGACCCAGCACCCCCTCCCCTCCAATATGCAGCTGAGAGCTCCCCCACTGTGTCTGCAATTCACCAAACTGGATAAGCAGACACAAATGAGTCCCTAGCGAAGCCTCTCTGTACTTTAGTTTTCATTTTGTCAACAGATATGTCAACAGATATTTCCCAGGGCCTCCCACAGAACTGAGTGCAGGGGAGGATTACCATCTCTATCTCCCTTTATTCAGAAGACATGAGGCTGAGTAGTGATCATGTACTATGATCAGACTTCACGATTACGTGCCTGCTTAAGAAATTACTGGTAGAAAGCGGACTCTGAGGTAGATTATGTTCTTTGTTTTCGGGTTTTTTTTTTTTAAAGGCAAAACCTATTTAGTCACGGAAGGTTCTGGGACATGATAGGGATAAACTATACTGCAATTAAATATGTCTAGATAATGTGGACACATGAAACCCTCTAGGTCAAAGGTCAATCCATGTTATTTAGCGGATAAGAAAAAAGGAAGTCCTACAGAAAGGGCAGCCCTAAAGGTGATGGTGGAAGGGAGAAGTGGCCGTAACTGACATGTAACTTACTGCCAGAAACAATTACTCAGCTTGTTAGCAAAGAAACCTGAAGAGATTGTTCAAGCAAGTTCATTAGGGTATAATTTTCTGTTGAGAGTTGGCTTAAGATAAATAAAAAGCCTCAAGGTGGTAATACTCATTATTTTTGTTAAAACAACCATAAGGATATGATTGAAACTGCCATTTTCATGGGCCTTCACGCTCGTTTTTGGTATTTAAAAATTCAATTTTTAGATACCCTGGGCCCAGTAACACAAAGGGAATGAAAGGAAGTACTACTTTGATTTATTTCCTGGCTCGCAGTTGAGATTTAATAACCTATTTGTAGAACCCACGTAATTCACATTAGCAAGAATTTCTCCTTCCCTCAGCAGCCCCCGCCCCCGCCCCAACCCAAATGAGAATCCTTTAAATCTAAGTCAAAGCACGGGGCACTTTGTTAGGTGTACAACAAGGGCACGACCTCAGTGACTCTTGATGTAGAAGTCATGTTTGTATTGATTCCTCTGTCTTCTCACAAAAAGACATTAACTTAAGAATTAACTTAACATGAGAAAGGATAACAACTGATTTAAAAAACATAATTTAAAAATCCTTCAAAATTCTTAAAGTTGGGATACACTCTAAAGGGAGAAATGGTATGCACCTGCTGGGGGAAAAAAATTTAAAGAAAATTTTTGGTAAGAGAATAAATGGATCTTACTTGGCCGCCGCCTTGGTGATCTCCTCAGTCAACATGTCTCGGACCCTGCAATACAGATTGAAAATAGGTGCGGGAGTTTACGTTGGGATAAGAACCCAATCTTTTTGCTTACCTGTCAACTGATAAGACTCCAGATCCTAAAACAATGTATGTGGAGTTTTAGTGTAAGGTGAAAAACCTGGCATAGGAGCTCTACTTCAAAGACTCTCCCCTGCCTATTCCTTAGGTCACTTATTGGAGGCAGGGAAGGAGGGACACATGGGCAGTTATGGCAGTGTCACCTCTTAAACTGAGTGGTGGCTACACAGGCATCCTTTATGTTATATTCTGCTCTGGGCTGAATGTCCGTATTCCCTGGAAATTCATATATTAAAATCCTAACACTCCCTGTAGAGCGTTTGGAGGTGAGGCCTTTGGGAGGTCGTGCGGGTGGCGCACTCATGAGTGGGATGAGTGGGATGAGTGGGACGAGTGCCCCTGTAAGAAGAGACACAATGCTTGCCTTCCTTCACGTGACAGTACAAGGCGAAGGCAGCCCCTTGCAAACCAGGAAGCAGGCCCTCACCAGCGCAACATATCCTGGCCCCTTGACTGGCATGTCCCAGCCTCCAGAAGGGTGAGAAATAAATTTCTGTGGTTTAAGCCATCCACCCAATCTATGGTATTTTAGTTATAGCAGCCTAAACTGACTAAGACATTCTCTCGTTTTTTGCAGAAGAGCTCACTAAAATAGCAATTTACTATTTCCAAATCGTAGATAATGGAATAGTCACTAAGTGTGTATAGAAAATAAAATTTTAAATGGTTATAAAATCACTCTGGAGCCGAAAGAAAATAATTACACGTGTGGACTGGAAGACAGCATACCCAATTCAAATATTCACCAGATAAAATGTCTTTTCAACATAAAAGCCTTGAGCTCAAGAACAACCATGGACTGCCGTATTTGAAGAAGCAATCATCGATATTTTCACTATACACTTTAAGTTTCGTAAGTTCAAACTTTTTATAAATATAAAATTTTGCAAATGTTATAGCTGCTTTATTTTCACTGGAAATGTTAAAGAATCTTAGCTCTCAGCACTCTGAGAATGACTCGATCTTAAGAGCCAAGTTTTTCAAAAGGTTGCAAACATTGCTCCTACAGACGATAAACTTGCATTCTATAAAACTATTCGACAATAAATTTCTCTAAAATGTATTGTCCTATCTCAGGCTTCCTAAATGGAGTACAGTGAACTCACTGCGGGTTTTATTACTGGTCAATGTGGAATATTTACAAATGATGACCTGCCTATAATTCTGTGTAGGGCCAAACCTTCTATGTGTGGGCTAGTTCCCACCTCTTACCTACCTGCTTCTGTCTGCTGTACCACCAAATGTTCCTTCTCCACTTGTATAACTCCCCTTAGCAGGTGAACACACTGTGGTGTCTACCATCTTCAAAGAAGAAAAAACTCCCCAGCGATTGCCCCATTTCACTGCTTTCATACATCAGAACTCATTTAAAAGAGCTCATTTCCTTCCACTCTTTCTAGACCCTTCTATAATCTGGCTTTTGTCCCCACAGCTCCACCAAAACAGCTCCTGTCATGGCCGCCAAGGACTTTCAAGAGGTTAAGTCTTTCCTGATTCTCCGTCTCCACCTTTTGCAGCCTCATAGCAGCCTTTGACATAACTGGTTTCTCCTGTCTCCAAACATCTTCTTCCCTCGGTGTTTCAGATTCCATTCTTTCTTGGTTTTCCTCCCACATCACTGACCACTACTTTTCTCTGCGCTTTATTGGGTGCCTCTTCATCTGCCCCATGTCTAAATGTTGAACTGCTCTGAGGCTCTGTCCTCTGACCTTTTCTCTTCCCTTTAGGTGATCTGATCGAGCACCATGATTTTAGAGGCAGTTGATATGTTGGTAATTCCCAAATTTATATTTTCAGCCCCGACCTCATCCCCAAACTCTAGACTCATATGGTCAACGACCTACCTGATACCTCCAAATTGGAGGTCTAATTAGCAAGTCCCAAACCTAATTCCTACCCTACACAGACTATTGTCCTCCCATCTTAGTAAGTGGGAAGTTCATACTTTAAGTTACTCACAGTCAAAATCTTGGAGTAACCCTGGACACCCACCTTTCTGTCACATTCTTCATTCCATCTCTAATATTTTGGAGAATATAGCCAATATACAACCCCCACCAAATGATCATTTTTAGTAGATGAACCTCAACTATACGTAAAAGAGAATCACAAAGGGGAAGCGAAATCCAAATTCTTAACCTCTAATCTTAATTTCGATGTCCTAATGTTTTAAACTGTGTTCCTACTTTGAAAGTTAATCTAGAAAATGTAACTTACAATAGAATTACTTAAACATACGTGCACACAGCTTCTGCTTTTCTACAAATGCCAGTTATCAGTAAACAAAAACCTAAACTCCAGTAAGCTTTGAACAGATTTTTAGATTCAAGAAACCTGGTGGCTGCAGGTAAAGCAATTTAGGTTCTAGGCACTTTACCGCGATTTAGGTGGCTGCCACATTAATCTGACAAGGTATTCTTCCTAACCCATGTAATAATTTAAATTGCTTTTAATGTGCCAGCGCTTATACATTTCTAGCTAATATAGTAGGAATTCGCTTGGGGATGTCTGCCAAAGAAATTAAAACCCTGACGCCTTAAAGTTGCTCCTAATAATGAAGATGTCTTGGGGAGGGGGGAGCACGGGAGTGGAAGGGTATTCCTTGACGAAACAGGAGTTGTTATGAAGGCAATGAATTGAGTGGGAAAAACAGAATTTCTCCTTTGAAAGCATATGAAATAATCAGTTACAGGGGGGAAAAGGGAAAAGCAACCCATTTCCACACTGCTTTAGAAAACCATTTTAAAAATAATTAAAATTTACGAATAAAGCTCTAGTTGTTAGATCTGGAAAGTCCATCTATCAGAGCTTTAGTCTCTTCACCTTCGGGCATGTATGCAAGTTAAAATTCCCCACATAAGCCTTTAAACAGTGGGCCCCTCCCCGCTCGTCCTTTGTTTCCCATGATGAGCAATGAGCTGCGGGATGCTGTCCCCTTACCAGAGCCAGGCTGTGCCTTTTTTGTACTGCACCTCCTCGGGGCCTTCTTTCCCATGTTTCAGTTGCAAGTCCAGCTCTCCTGCCCTGCCCTGCAGGACACACAGCATAAATCGGCATGCAAACCTGACGGCCGAAATGACCTCAACATTTCTTTGTAAAACACTGATAACCGATATAGCTTTCCCCATTGGCTTCCAGCGTTCCTGATAAAATGTTAGATTATTAAAAAAGAATGTGTGAGGACAGAGAATTATATCACCACTCAGGTATTTCAACACTCACCAAAGAAATTTATCCTGGAGCAGCTGTAGATTTGGGAAATTTAGTGCATAGCACTTCATTTTGGGATATCGATTAAAAGCAGATTTGAATTCCATAGGTCCCGTTAAAAAAAAAAAAATCCCCCTTATCATAATGATCTGCCTCTGTCGATAGCTGATCGTTGTAACGGACACTATTACCAAGACTGGGGTCTGGGCATCCGTACTACAACGGAACGACAGAAAATGGGGCTTATCATCTAACACGAAAGATTTGGGTCATATATAACCAAAGTTACTCTCAAACACCTACACATTACATATTTACCTCTTGAATTTATAAAAGTCAATACCATAATTTTCACTTCTATACACAAGAAAACTATAGTTGCTATCACCCCTTTAAGACCAAGACCTTCAGATAATTATCCTGTTTTTTTACACTCAGGATTATTTTGATCAGCTCCTTTCCCCTCTAGTCTATCAGCAATTACATTATTTAAATGTACTTAAAACACTGGTTTAGGGGCTCCTGGGTGGCTTGGTTGGTTAAGCGTCCAACTGATGATTTCGGCTCAGGTCATAATCTCAGGACCCTGGGGTCAAGCCCCACATTGGGCTCCCTGCTCAGTGGGGAGTCTGCTTCTCCCTCTCCCTCTGCCCCCCCCCCATTTTCTCTATCTTTCAAATGTATAAATAAAATCTTGAAAGAAAGAAAGAAAAGAAAAGAAAAAAGAAAAAAGGAAAGGAAGGAGGGGGGAGGGAGGAAAGTGGGGAGGGAAGGGAAGAGAAGGGAGAAGGGAAGGGAAGGGAAGGGAAAATACAAGTTCTAGCTACTCCACATTCTCACCAATATTTGGAGTTGTCAGGCTTTGAATTTTTACTGTTCTGGCAAGTGCGAAACAGTGTTTATTATGGTTTTAATTTTTATTTCACTGTTTATCAATGAGATTGAAAATCCTTTCAAATGTTTATTGACTTTTAGATTTCCTACTGTGTCCATTTTTCTTTCTTTCTTTTTTTTTTTTTTTCTCTTTTTAAAGATTTGTTTATTTATTTGCGAGAGAGAGCCTGGAGGAGGCACAGAGAGGGAGAGGAAGAAAGAAACGCAGACTCCGTGCTGAGCACACAGCCTGACACGGGGCTCTCCTCCATCCCACGACCCTGAGATCACGACCTGAGCTGAAACCAAGAGTTCGACACCCAACTGACTGTGCCACCCAGGCATCCCCGTGTGTCTACTTTCCTACTGGTTGTCTTTTCCTTACTGATTTTAGAGTTCTAAAGTATGGGGGCGCCTGGCTGGCTCAGTCAGTAGAGCACACGCGCTCTGTCTCAGGGTTGTGAGTTCAAGCCCCGTGCCAGGTGTAGAGCTTACTTAAAAAATAAAGAATAAAATAAAATGAAAAGGAGAGAGTCCTAAAAAGAGTCCTTTCCGCAGCAGCAAAGTCTATCTCCATACAAACTGTAGAGAGGGAAGCAATACAGCTTGCTGGGTTGAGGATGTGGGCTCTGGAATCAGAATGCCTTCATCTAAGGCCATGCTCCCTTACTCGCCGTGTAAATTCCGACAAGTTACTTCATCTCTCTAAACTTGCATTTCCTCATTTGTGAAACGTAGCTAACAACTATCTCACGGCATTAGAGCGCCAAGCTACATCCTGTGGGAAGTGTCTGTTTAGTGTGGTAGCTGATAACAAAGAGCTTCCATACCAGGTTTATTGTCAACAACAACAACAACAACAACAACAACAACAACCCCACCTCCCTCTATTATCTTCTTAGGAACTGATCTCTCATGAATATATATAAACTCTCAGTTACCACCAGCCTGCGAGCTCACTGAAGGCAAAGACTGTTTATCAGGTTAAGGGGTCCTTGTCCTTCAGTGCAAATTCCAGCCCACGGTGCCCTGCGGCTGACCAGCTCACAGGCTCAGAGATTTGATGGGCACCCTATTCTCATCCTTCATAATTTCCATTCACTTCACTCATATCCATCCCCATCTCCGTGTTTCCAAAGATAGAACCCTGGCCCTTTCATTCTCCCCTCTGTCTCCTGGAGCAAGGTATCAGAGGCGAACAAACCGGCAAGACATTAATATTAATACTTATTAATACTGATACTGACCTCCCAGAGCGATAGGCAAATTAGAAAATAGTATTTCTTGCCTATCCCTGTTAGTTATGCTTCTTAAATTAGGCCTCTTTACTCCTAGGAACATGTACTTGCTTATATCCTTTTCCAAAAAGGATAAACAGTAGGAAATGAAAAGGTTCAAAATCTGCTTAGAAATAAACCATAAAACAAAAGAGCTTAGTATACAGGCAGCCTACTGAGAAGGCCTATGTTTCTAATCTCTCCTATAGCCATAACCCAGTACAGCCATCGGCGTAACTAAATTTCTTACTTCTTCTTCCAAAGTTTCTCGCTCCTCTCAATCCTCTTCTGGAATGTCTCTCTCCCCCTGTCCACCCAGTCCCTGTGGGGCTATTTATTCAGACCCACTGTGCCCCCGGAGTCTGTGTTGTTCATCAGGCCACCCATCCCTGTCACCTCTGCTTCTGTGATTAAGGGGGGAAAGCACTCACCGGGAGGAAAATGGCGGAAATGGTCACCTGAACCGAGATTTTCGGGTTGCCTGTAGACTCCAATTATTTATCTACCCTTCTTACCTTTTTTTTTTTTTGACTCTCCCATCTATATAACTAAGAGCTTGCTGATTCTAGTGAGCGACCTCACCTAGTCCCAAACGTGCAGACGTTAAGAACAAACAACTCCTACAAACGGTCAGAGAGAAATCTACCAGGGTCGCAATTCCGGACCCAGGTTTGGATTTCAGATTGCTTCACAGCCAGCTGACCCACTCAGGAAGCAAACGTCTGCAGTCAACCTGCTTTCTAATTCCTCTCTCCAGGCTGAGGTCATATTCACAAGAGCCCTTTCCGCGAAGGCCGGAGAACTTAACCAACTCGGCATGCCACATGGGGACCAAGGTAAAGGCGGCTGTACAGCCCTCCTTACCAAAACGGACTCTGAACTGTCAATCAACTCGTATCTATCCGCATTTTCCATCTTAATGGGGAGAAAGCCAAATACCTCCTCGTGTCAACCACATTGATATGCTTAAAATTCAAATTCCAACATTCTTGTGGAAAAATTAGATCAGGCCGGAAGCAGATGCCCAGGCTAAAACCACTGGTCCTGATCAGGATCTCGAACTTATTCACATTGTAATCAACCTCCAGGAAGTAATGTAGGATGTATCCTTCAACACGTCTCCTAGGCTTAACTGAATAAAACACGCCTCCTCTAAATGATCCTCTGGTTTAATGCTACAAAGTATGTCTAGCACCAGATGGAAGGAACTGTAACTCTTGTACAGAAGGGTCCTCCAGGACAGAAATTCTTGATATAGACAAGGAGTCTGGCAGTTGCTCTAATTCTTCTAAGACACCATAAATTCGGTTTAAGGGTGTGGGCTCATTTAAAAAAACTCAAACAATTAAAATGCATCAGTGTGCTTTCAAATAATAGTGATGCCCTAAAAAGCTTTCCTGTACTTTTAAATGATACCGAAGATCTTCTCAGAGTCCACGCTTTGAGTTTCATTTCTATTGTCACCAATTCTCAGGGGAACTGAGAAATCCAAAGTAAAAAGGGTTTTATTTTATTTTTTTTAAAAGATTTTATTTATTTATTTGACAGAGAGACAGCTAGCAAGAGAGGGAACACAAGCAGGGGGAGTGGGAGAGGAAGAAGCAGGCTCCCAGCGGAGGAGCCTGATGTGGGGCTCGATCCCAGAATGCCGGGATCACGCCCTGAGCCGAAAGCAGACGCTTAGCGACTGCACTACCCAGGCGCCCCAGTAAAAAGGGTTTTAAAGGATAAATAAGCAAAGAGGCACACCAGCACCTACAACAGTAGAAAGGCAGGATAATTGACCTGCAGTACTAAATGTACTCAGCTGGCTTTTCATAAACAGATCTATCCTCTAAAAAACTAAAGCAATTTCCATTATTTGTTGTTACAACGAATGACAGTGCCAGGGAACGTGCGTGCCGCAGTGGAAAAGGCTGAGGCTCTGGGGACAGACAAATCCAGGTGAAGTCCCAGTTCCTTCCCTGGAGCCCGACAGTTGTGACTGTTGGGTTTTGCACTGTTGCTTTGCTTTCCTAGCAAACCCTGCTTTTTCGTCTGGAATCCCATCATACACGGGGTTAACAACACTCACGTCAAAGGGTTTCTGTAAACATTCATTGAAATAATACATGTGAAGTGTTGGACACATACTAGCTGTTCAATAAATGGTAGTTCTTATTATAAAAAATAACTGTGGAGGTTTTTTTTTTTTTTAAATCAATTGCAAGTCATCGGCATATACCATCATCCTGTTCAATTTAGCCTTCCTTATGCTACGAGCTAAATAAAATTCTCAATTCATGCTCCAGGAGGAGGAGTTATTCCTTCCTTCTTTCTCCAGGCACCCATAGTACTTTGTACAGCCTCTGTTAAAGCCTCAGAGATGGGGCACCTGGGTGGCTCAGCTAGTTAAGCGGCTGCCTTCGGCTCAGGTCATGCTCCCAGGGTCCTGGGATCGAGTCCCACATCAGGTTCCTTGCTGAGCAGGGAACCTGCTTCTCCCTCTCCCTCTGCCTGCTGTTCCTCCTCCTTGTGCTCTTTCATTCCCTAATAAATAAATAAAATCCATTAAAAAAAAAAGCCTCAGAGATGTTGTATTACAGTTGCTGGTGGAGTGTCAGTCTCCCGCACTGGACCAGGAGCTCGCAGAGAGGAAGGAGCGCTTTATTCTCCTTCGTATCCGACACGGCTGGCACAGGGCCTGGCCAGTGAAAGGTGGCCCGTAAATGTTTGCTGAAGGAAAGCACTGGAAAAATCACATCGAGGCAAACAGATGTGAGAAAAAGTGCATACTCTGACTTGCAATCTCACTCTCGTTGCATAAAAACTACGATTGGTTGACGGTGTGTATGAGTAACACACATTCCTCCACTCATGCATCTGTTCAAAACCGAGGGCCCAGATGCCACCTGGAACAAAAACGTGTGAAAGCTGAGCCGAAGGAGGGTTCTAAAAGGCCATCTTTAAAATCTGAATTCCAGTGTAGTTTGGGGAACCGTCTAAAACGCAGTGCTGTGGCTGACAGACTATGTTAAAATGACTGGACAGCTTGGTGAACATGGACGTTCCTGGTCCCCTACTCAGTTCTAATGAGTCAGAACCTCTGAAGATGCATCGCTGCTTCACAAATCCTAGACTCAATAAAATAGGCTGCAGCAAAGTTTTAATTTAAGACGAGAACACCAATGCTAAGATGCTTAGTCATTCCTTCCCGAACCCCCCCCCCGCCCCACCCACTCCTTCTCCCCACTTGGTCTTCCAGGACAGCTGTTAGCCCTTAACCATAACACCACACTTCCTGAGACTCCATGAAAATCCTATTCTGGGCCACAAATTACTTAGGTACCATCAGATTTTTTTTTCTATCATCCTTAAAAATGAATTTTAAGCTCGGAATAAAGGTTGGTTAGTCATTTCCTTATATTGTTAACTGTTCATATATTCCCACGCTGACCCCAAATTTTTTTTTTTTTTAAAGATTTTATTTATTTATTTGACAGAGATAGAGACAGCCAGCGAGAGAGGGAACACAAGCAGGGGGAGTGGAAGAGGAAGAAGCAGGCTCATAGCAGAGGAGCCTGATGTGGGGCTCGATCCCATAACGCTGGGATCACGCCCTGAGCCGAAGGCAGGCACTTAACCGTTGTGCCACCCAGGCGCCCCTGACCCCAAATTTTCTAATTTCAAAATTCACAACCTACGACTTTCAGTATTGCTGGATTAAATGAAGGCAAATTGAGTATAATTCGTTTATTTAGAAAGCACCTACTATGTTTCAGACACTGTGCCAGGTTCTGGAGAGACAACAGGGAAGAAAACAACAGTTCCTAGCTTTAAGGAACAGAGAGAACCAAAGGACCCCAGACAAACACCTAAGTTGGTAAGGGCTTCAAAACGGGAAGCATGGGGGATGCTTGACCGGCTCAGTCAGCAGAGGGCAGGACTCGTGATCTCGGGGTTGTGAGTTCCAGCCCCACGTTGGGTGTAGAGATTACCAAAAAAAATATTAAAAAATCAAATCAAATCTTAAAGTGAGGGTGGGGGTAGGGTGGGGAAGCAGGGATTCTAAGAAAGCACAAAAGAGGGGCATATAATTCAGTTTTGGGGGCCCCACAGGTAGGTGCCTTCAGAGATAAAATACTCTAAAAAACCAGCAGAAATTAGGTGGGCAAAGAGGGAAGGCAGGGCCTATAGCTGAAGCGGCTGTGTGTGAGTCAAGAGGTTAGGGGAGACATGCCGAGTGTGGACAACGAAGAGACTTAGCGAGACTGAAACACACAATTCCGGGGAAGGACTAAGAGATAATAAGGCTGGAACTGTAAACAAGTCCAGCCTGGGGAGGCACAGGTACAGGGGCGGATGGTGAGCTCAGCCTGGGACGTGCTCACGACAAGGTGCCGTGGGACAGCCACAGGGGACACCTGTGACATCTAGGAGATCTCAGAAAGCAGCACGGTGTAGAAGAGGAGCACCCAAGGGGGGCTCTGGACTGGCAACAGATGGAGGACATTAAGGTTGAAATGTAAGTGCAGTTACGTGCATAACTCACATTCTTTTATGAGCAAAACTAAACGTCGCATTTTTTTTTTTTAAGATTTATTTATTTGTCAGAGAGAAAAGGAGAGAGAGAGCACAAGCAGGGGCAGCAGCAGGCAGAGGGAGAAGCAGGCTCCCGCTGAGCAAGGAGTCCCATGCGGGACTCAATCCCGGGACCCTGGGATCATGACCTGAGCAGAAGGCAGACACTTATCCGACTGAGCCACCCAGGAGCCCCAAGCGCTGCCTTTTTGATAGTGCTATTTTCCTAATTGGTTTTATATTAAATCCATATGTGCAGTAAAACTTGAGATCCGAAGGAGACACTGTCCTACAGCACCCAATCCTACGGTTTCGTTACCTGTAAAATGGCATGATAAGCTCGACTCATATACGCAAGCCAGGCCTGTGGCAGAAAGATCGCCCGGTGCCACTCGGAAAGCTGGATGTGAACCTGTGGGGAAAACAGACCACAACATAAGTTAGACTGTGTGGTATTAAAACAGAATAAACTTCTTTCCTTCCCTTCATTTAAATGATTTAGATTCTAAAACAAACCAAATCAGTCTAGGATCAGAACCACAAATAAGGTCTTTCGGCTGTTTTCAAAGGAGCAGAGTTTAGAGTCGCGTCAAGACAAAATAAAATAAGCCTGGAATTTTCTAAATTAAAGCAAATAGAGCTCCACAGTAATCACAAGTTAAGATGTATGTGTAATACAAATGTGTCCCTGAAAATGAGGGGGCAACTCTGTGAAGCCTCTTGCCAATGTCAGGAAACTAGGTATTGTCTGGCAAATGCCCCTAGTCATTTTAAATAAAAATAAATATTGCTCACATCCTGGATTTCTACTATGACAATTTCTGAAGTAATAAACTCCAATTGCCAACAGAAATATCACGTTGTGTCGAAACCATGAGGGCCAGAGATGCAAATGAGTCCCTCAGTCGCGCACACCACTAGATAAATGCCCTTTAATCACTGTGCGTAAACAAGAGAAAAATGATATACGCCAACACCGAAGCCCTGTTTCTGAAGAGAGGCCCAGACAAAACATCTGGTTTTCATAGTCATTTCTGCTTCTACCTATTAGTATGAGGCTATCTTGCAACAAATCTTCCCAAGGTCTGCTTCTGTGAAAGAAAGATCACTCAAGAAAAACAGTCACTGTGCATCACATTTCACATTTCCTGTAACTCATCTCATCTAAACCCAAACAACTAGAACTGTAGTCTGGGTCCTACGCACACAAAAACAACAAACAGCGAAAAAGACGAATTTCTATATAATGGCCCCAGAATCATGATAACTAGAGTGCGTAAGGAGGTCTTACTGTATTGTGGGAATTAATTTTCTCAAGGGCTTTGATAGGGAAGAGAACAGCTGCTCTGAATACAGCTGCTTCCCAGGGCCTCTGGAATTTTCTGTAACCCTAGTCCTTGTGTGGGCCTGCTACACCCAAGGTACGAGGACAGGTTATGAGGATTATCAATCAGTGTGTGTCTGCAGAGAACGTTCTAGTGGGAGAGTCAGAAAGGAGCACAAATAGATTATCAGGGAAAATTAAGAGGAACCTACGGGAATGAAAAGAACAAAGAAAATTCTGTCTGCTATCTATTACTTCTCATCCTAGCACTGCTTCTCTCAAAACAAACAAACAAACAAACAAAACACCTTGACATGTAGTCTGAAGAAGACACTCGCACCATGAAATGAACTTTAAAAAAATTTTAAGGATAGGTTTCTTCTTTTTCCGATTAAGTACTCACTGTATCGAGTAGGGGAGGGGGAGCCTTGTCAATAGGTCAACAGAAATCCTGGAAGGAACAGGCCCACCAACTCCTGCTTCCTCTCTCATTATCTGGAAGCAGACTACAACGGAGGCCACATTTCCAGCTGGAGAGGCATTAATCGGTCCTTGGCCCTGCTGTCCGTTTCCAAAATGTGGGGCATTTCCTGTCAATTCTATTTCCGTTTCATAAACTACATTAACTATCAAGTCCAATTTGGGGCATCTGGGTGACTCAGTCAGTTGAGCATCTGACTCTTGACTTTGGCTCAGGTCATGATCTCAGGGTCCTGAGATGGAGCCCCACGTCAGGCTCCGCACTGGGCATGAAGCCTGCTTAGGATTCCCTCTGTCCCCCTCCCTCTGCTCCTCCCCCCCTTAAAAAAAATCCTATTTTGAGACCTGGATTTAACAGAAAGAACACTCAAACACCACAATCAAACTTTCCTCTCTTAGTTCACAACCTCAAAATACTTCAATATTTTCCTGTCAAATAATCCACGGACGTCTCTGCAGCACTGGGGCTATCCAGGGTCTCCGTGAATTGGTAAAAAGAGCGCTGAATGTTTTTGGAAGGACAACAGTGGCGATTACCACTTCAACCTCAGTTAAGAAAAAAGAAAGTATTATGGAAAAAATGTAAAGGAAAATGAGCAAATCAAACGTTGAGCTTCTAAGAACAGAAGCATTTGTGCCCGGAAACCTATTCGAAAGGAGGTTACAAACCCAAGGTGAAAGCTAATCCTCCCGCTGCCGCTCGAACCACATCTGAAGGTGGGTGCGGGGACCCAGCACAACTCTCGAGCGGACACACCAGCCTGAACTCCTCGTGGTTTATGCGATTATACCTGGTCCCAGGGTTCCACGGAGTCAGCTGTGAAAAAATCTCCTTAGGGGCCCCTGGGTGGCACAGCGGTTGAACGTCTGCCTTCGGCTCAGGGCGTGATCCCGGCGTTATGGGATCGAGCCCCACATCAGGCTCCTCCGCTATGAGCCTGCTTCTTCCTCTCCCACTCCCTCTGTTTGTGTTCCCTTTCTCACTGGCTGTCTCTATCTCTGTCGAATGAATAAATAAAATCTTTAAAAAAAAAAATCTCCTTAAAAATGCACTGGCTCGCTGCGCTCTCCTTCACTGAAGAGAAACAGGGAAAGAGCCTGCAGTCAGTCATGCCCTTACACTCCAGTTGTGTTACACAGCAAAAGAGACGCCTTGGACCGTTTTTAACAAAAAAACATTTTAGGACACTATTCTAATTCAATATATAGCCACCCATATAGGTTAATGTTGCTAGGCTGAAAAATACAATTAGCATTTTTAAAGCATGAAAACTACGTATAATTTGCTATACTCTGAGAAGGCTTTGAAGGAAACCCAAACAACTAAAGAATTGTAAATCACGAACTGGCAACCCTGTTACCCAGCGGATGAGGGTTCTCAACTACTGTGCGGCAAGTTTTCACGCACGTGGAATGTCGTCTTGCTTCACCTACACATACTCTTGCAATGATGGGTGTCTGATGGACTCTTGGCATGAGCAGGCTCTAGAATCTGGAGAAGGGTAAGCATTTCCAGGTGGTAAGAGGGAGTAAGTACCATGAAACATTATGCATGTGCCTAAAAAAGAGACCATATTAGAGAAATATACATGAGGAGGGTATGGGGGGGGGGACAATGAAGGGAGGACGGAGACCGGAACAGTTTACAGAACTCAACAGGGTGGTTAGGTAGACCCCGTTGAGAAGGTGAAGGCTGAATAAAGAGTGGAATGTGATGATAAGTGCTGGTGGGAATGGAAAACAGTTCAGCTTCGGTCATTCCTCAAGAAGCCAGACGCAGAACTACCTTATGAACCAGCAATTCCAATTCTACATACATATCCAGAAGAATCAAAACCATTTATGCAAACAAACACTGTACATGAATGCTCAGAGCATTTTCACACTAACCAAAAGATGGAGCGCACCCACGTGAGTGAAGAACGAACGAACACAATATATCTACAACGGAATATTATTCAACCATAAAAAGGAATGGCGTGCAGACGCAAAAGAGATGTAGAGGAACTGTGAAAACATTTACGTGAAAGAGAAAGAAGCCAGACAGAAAGGCTCCTATTAGATTATTTTATTTATATGAAATATCCAGAGTAGGTAAATCCATAGAGACAGAAAGCAGACTGTGGTTGCCAGGGGAGGGGAAGAGACAAGGGAAGGAAAAAAGAGAGGGGGAAATGGGAAGTGACTGTTTAACACACACACACACACACACACACACACACACACGATCTCACTGGAGGGTGATGAAAATGTTCTGGAACTAGACAGAGGTGATGGTTTGCACATTGTGAATATACTGAATACCACAGAATTGTATGCTTCAAGCTTTAAAAGGGTTAATTTTATGTTATGTGAATTTTACTTCAGTTAAAAAACACACAAACACAAGGTAAGGCACAGGTCCTAAAGCCCACATGGCTCACCTGCCTGAGGAACCAATGAGCACGGGCAGAGTGAGCGAGAGAGAAGTTCGGCAAATTGAGAGGGCACTCAGTGCAGGGAAGTGACTTCTAGGTCACTTTTCAGGACTTTTTTTTTTTTTTTTTTTTTTTTTTTGAGAGAGAGAGAGAGACAGTGTGCGTGTGCGGGCACAGAGGATGAGGGGCAGAAGTAGAGGGAGAGAGAGAATCTTAAGCAGACTCCACACCCAGGACAGAACCCAACACGGGCTTGAGGTCACAACCCTGAGCTCATGACCGGAGCTGAAATCGAGAGGCGGACGCTTAACTGACTGAGTCACCTGGGTGCCCCTCAGGACTTGTCTTTATTCTTAGTAAAGGGGGAGCCATTATAAGGTTTTGAGAAGAAAGACATGATCTAACCTACAGCGTAAAAGGATCATGCTGACTGCTGTGTTGAGAACAGACCATAGGGGGCAAAGGTCAGAGCAGAGCCGCCTACTAACAGGGGCTACTGCAAAAATCTGGATGAGACAGAACAGTGGCTGAGAGTTGTGTCAGCAACACTGCAGAATACGACGAGTTTTCGAATGTTTGGCTATGTAATTTTTCCACCCACCCCAAACGTCAAGTAAAATGCCAATATATAAAACAGAAAACAGGCAAAACTTGTCTAGATGAAGTGAGGACGAGGGCTGGGGGGCTTGGTGGTCAGCCTTCTTGATCATCTGACCCTATTTGCGGTGGTCCTCAGGACTCTTGAAAACACGGTTTTAACCAGAAGGACATAAACTAGATCAGCGGTTTCAGAAGAAGGGGGAGATGAAAGGGCTACTGACTACAAAGGAGCATGGGGGAATTTTTAGGGTGACAGAACTGTTCTTATCTTGACTGGGGTATGGGTTACATGAACGTGCGTACTTATAAAAATTCATAGAACTAAGTACTAAGAGAGGTGAAATCCACTGCGTGTATATTATACCTCAATACAAATAAAATTAAAAGTCTGAAAGTCACTTTCAGCCTGTAATGCTTCTCAAACCCTCACTTCCCACCATCTATGACACTCTGTACACTTGCCATCAGCACTGAAAATCCACCCTTCCTCTTATCTTTTGTGTTTCTATCAATATCACACATCAATATCCCAGTCACCCAGGTCTGAAACTTCTCACTGATCCTGGACTTCTTTCTTGCCCCCAACTCAACAGCCAACTCCACCTCTGAAATGTTTCTTCTATTTTCCATACTTTCTTCCTCACTGGCTTAGTCCGAATTCCTGCCTAGAGTACTGAGGCCCCTAACTGATCTCCTAACAGCCTAACATCTTTCCTCTTTCTAACACATCCGAAATGGTGCTGCTACTCTTCCATTAACTCGGAACTTCTTTTCAAAAACCTTTGATGGCTCATTAAAGAATAAAGTCCAAACTCTTTTGTACTATGTTCAAAGCCTTTTAGAATCAAAAGCACACCATTTACTTTAAGACATAATTTGTTCTCATGTTAAGAACTCTGCTGGCCAAGATCCCCATCCAATTTCCCTAGATGATTTCCTGCTCCTCTCTTTCATTTAACCTGCATTCTGGCTGAACTGGGTTATAAACCAATTCCCAAGTCAGTCCTATACTCTACGGCACCTTTGCACTCACTACTTCCACTACCTGGAACGCCCCGTCTTCCTCTCATCTCTACTTACTGAAATAGTTTCTTCCATCTCTATACTTCCAGGATGCACAAACCTCTCCTGTAACATTCAACCGATTCCATCTTTGATTATTTGTGTATGCACCCTAACCTCATACAATCCTAAGGGTAGAGATCCTGTCCTACTCATCTCAGAATCCCTCCCATGGACCCATAATAGCGTTCTGCACTTAAGTGTTCAATTAAGTACCTGCTGAGTTTAATCAAATTAAATGTACAGTATTTGCTTTAAGACAAAATTCTGTCATGTGAAAACTATACGGTCATAAACAAGCAATCACAGAAAATTATGACGTTCAACTTTCAATCAGGCTGGAAACAGTGTTAGAAAACTTTTTTAGGGGTGCCTGGGTGGTGCAGTCATTAAGCGTCTGCCTTCCGCTCAGGGCATGATCCCGGCGTTATGGGATCGAGCCCCACATCAGGCTCCTCCGCTATAAGCCTGCTTCTTCCTCTCTCACTCCCCCTGCTTGTGTTCCCTCTCTCGCTGGCTGTCTCTCTCTGTCGAATAAATAAATAAAATCTAAAAAAAAAAAAAAAAAACAAAAAAAAAAACAAAAAAACTTTTTTAGGTAGACACAGCTAAACTCAAACACAAATTGTTGAGGACACAGTTATTTGAAATTTTATAAAAGCACGACCAAAATGTTCTGGCCAGGAAATGTTTCGTTCCAGCTAAAACCACAGTGAGTGACAAAGCACAATTTTCAAGTGGGTATTATATGTTTTATATTTTGAAATCTCCTCACTAAACCTACTTGTATCATATAGGATTTAATCAAGTATACCTGAAATAGTAGCTCAACAGAAAATATCTCACTTAGAAACACGATTCACAAATAAAGGGAAATGTTGAAAGAGAAAATCAAAAAGTAGATTTTGTTTCCTCACTGCTACATAGTTTACTTGAAGGAACTACCTGGCCGCTCATTAACTTACTGTTCAGAATACACCGCCCAGAAATTTGGTAGTGTCTTCTGTCTCTTACGCCATCTTAACAAGTATGATTACTTGTTTATAAGAAAACATCCATTTTAACAGACTTTCATTAAATACGATAAACTGAGTAAAATAACCTTTGGTGAGGTGGTTAGAAGGTCAAAGTAGAATGAAATAAGGTAGGGTAGCATGTACAAATTTACAGGTAAACGAAGTGCTTGCTATCGGCTTTAAAACCCCAATTTCACAAAGGAAGACATTTCCACGCTCCCCAGATGTATTTATTATCAAAAGAATAAAAGTATTTAATGTCAGCTGCTCCACAGACACACAAACACTGAGCCACTACATTTAGTCTGTGACACACACACTCCTCCCACATGCCCAGAAGAAAAACCATTTGTACTTAGTGCTAGAGACCCCGAAGCCACTCAATGTCCCATTGTTTACATATGAGATATAATAGCCTTCAATTTTCTGTCAATAGTAATCTTGTTTGCACAAAAATAATTTTGTTAGTCCTGTCGCCTGACAAATTGTGACTGAAGGACAAGAAGGGAGGGCTTGTAGAGGACACGTTTTAAAAGTAAAATGACACTCTTCTCTTTGTGGGTGCTTTCTGGACATTTAAAAATTTCTCTCCCTGACTCTCTCCCCCTCATCTTCTCTCTCTCTCTTCCTCAGTCTATTCCCCCCCACCCCATCAGGATAACATTAGCCTGAAAGCTGACAATTCAATCACATCTCAAGCAACCATTTACTTACTCTGTTATTTAATAGGAGGGGGGAAAACCCAGTTACCATAACAACTCACATCACATGGTAATTATGGAGTCTCTAAAATACAGCAAACCATACTTTTCACGGTGTTTTCTAAGGGGGAATGTGTAATAAGCACAGATACCACTTCTCCCAATTATTATTCAGAATTTCCATCTAATTGTTTCATATTGCACGAATGCTAATGCNNNACTCCACGCTCTTCCTAAGAAATATGTTTTTAAATAAAGAAGGAATGAAAGAAAAAGGCAAATATAGTCCTTGCATTTCAAATGAGGGGTTATATCTCACCTATTTCTGGGCATCTAGGGAAAAAAATCCACAGAAGGCAGAAGAAAGGCAAAATTAATTTATAGGGCAAAAGAATCAAATGATGATTCATAGAGAAGGAAGGAAGGAAGGAAGGACAGATTTCATTCAGAATGAGTGCTGCCAATAAGTCCAGGTAAGAGTTCCCTGGAATAAAAATGAAGACAGAGCTCATTACCTAACGCAGAGGCAGAAATATGGTTGGGTGAAGGCAGCAGCATCAGGGACATTTGCATGTGCCCAAAGATGGAGGAAATAATGAAGCAAGACTGCCATTCTCATCCAGGGACAAATCACTGTCATCCAACTTAGGTGAGAGTGTCACGTCAGAGTTAGAAATGCCAAAGGATGACAAGACAGGCAGCAAATTTCAGGGAACGAAACTGTCATTCACCTTCTACTTCCTTATCAGGAGGAATCAAGTTAGTCTCAGGATGAGAAAGTGTAGTTATAAACAGAGCAGAAGAGGACAGTCACTTGAGGTTGGAGAAGTCCTAGTAGGTCTGAAATGACCCCTGGTTGTCCCTCTTCAAAGGAGCGGAGGGAGAGGGGGCACTTCAGGTTCAGAAAAGTCTAGACAGGCCAATGATTATACAGAACTTCTCCTGGGGTATGTCAGGTCAAAGTCAAATCAGACTTAGATTTGCGAGTCTTCCAAAAGTCCCATGAGAGAGTTTCACTTTAAGAAAAATCAATGAAAAAAAAAAATCAAAACATTAAGAATTTTCAAAAAGAAGGGAATATAATAATCTCCAAAAGAATTCACCACAGATAAAATAACTAGTTCTCCACAATGGAAATTACTTGATTTAATGAACACAGTTCTTCAGAAATATTGACAATTACATAAAGCAAAATACGTAAGGATAGGAAGAACAGAGCTCTTAGGACATTCAAAACAAAGTTCTTTTACCTATTCACACACTCACCCACCTATAGTTGTAGGCATTCAGAAGGCCCTAGTATACGTAATCTTCGCAGGGAGGAAAGGCTACATCTATTCATATAAATGACTAATGACATAAAACAGTACACAAAAGCCATTCAAATTATACTAATGTCACTTCTTAGTAAGACCTCAATAATTATTAGGTTCACCGTCAATTTATTAACAACATTTCTGGAAAAAGGAAACTATCATACGAAATGCATATATGAAGTCTAAGGCACATCCACGTTTCAAAAGGATTTAAATCATTAACCCAACAAAGGTCTATGAAGCATCTGCTATGTGCCGGGAATACCAGGCATTGGAGCTACAGGTGACCAAAACAAAGCTCCCTGATTTTATAAACTTTACACTTTACAGGGGGGGACTAACTGTCATGTATGCTCTGCCACCCACAACGCCCCCTTCAGGATTAGTAGGAAGATGGATAGATCTGAGTGAACAGACTCATATATTAAATAAATTGAATTCATAGTTATAAACATTCCTGAGGAAAACTCCAAGCCCAAATGGTTTCACTGGAAAATTCTACCAAACATTTAAGGAAAAATTATTTATTAGGATAGCATTATACAGTAACATATCAGGCAAAGACAATAAAGGGAAGCTACAGAACAATATTCCTCATGAACGAAGATAGAAAAATCCTTAACAAAATATTACTAGCAAGTCAAATTCAGCAACATATAAATAGGACCATACATTAGGATTACGTGGAGTTTTTCCCAGGAATGAAGATTTGGTTCACTTAGACAAATCAAAATAATTCATCATATCAACAAGTTTAAAAAGTATACAATCTTCTGATATAGAACAAAACATTCAACAAAATTCAACATCCATTTGTGATATAAAAACTTTCAGCAATTTAGGAATAAAAGGAAACTTTGCGAATCTGATAAAGCTTATCTACAAAATCTTCATACTGAAATAAGCTAAATATAGCACCGTATTTAATGTTAAGACACTGCATGTTTTCCCGCAAGACTGTGCATAAGATAAGAAATGTCTGCTCTTACACTCTAGTTCAACGCTGCACTGGAAGGCCCTATACAGTGTAATCAGGCAAGAAAAAGAAATGAAAGGCACACACATCAGGAAAAAAAAGTTAAGATCATCCCTACTTATACACATCACAATGAAAAACAAAAAGAAGCTACAAGAAATCAACAAGAATATGTAGGTGGGTTTAGTAAAGTCAGAGATATCCATTATATGTTTATATACTAGCAAGGAGCAGGTGCAAATTAAGACAAACGAAAAAAGTTTAATTTGATGCAGGAGCATCAAAATACTTGGGGACACGCAATACTCATTAAATTTAACAAAATATGCATAAAATTTGTAATAGAACAAAACACTGACCTGAAATAATGGAAAGATATATATGCCTTGTGCATGAGTTGAAAGACTCAATATTAGTGAGATGTCAGTTCTCTCCCAAATTAATCTACAGATTCAATACATTTCTAACCAAAATTACAGCAGGCTTTTTTGTGGTTTCTCAAAGCTGATTTAAAGTTTACATGGAAAAGCCAAAGATAGCCAAATTTTAAAACAACAAAATTGGAGGATTCATATTACTTGATTTCAAGACCTTTATAAAGCGACAGTAATTAAGCTGTGTGGTTTTGGTTAAAGTATACACACATAGATCAAGGGAATACAACTGAATGCAGAAGTAGACCCACGCAGGGGCGCCTGGGTGGCTCAGTCAGTTAAGCGTCTGCCTTCAGCTCAGGTCATGATCCCAGGGTTCTGGGATTGAGCCCTGAGTCAGGCTCCCTGCTTGGTGGGGCGTCTGCTTTACCCTGTGCCTCTCCCTCTGTGTGTGCTCATGCTCTCTCACTCTCTCTAGCTCTCATTCTCTCTCAAATAAATAAATAAAATCTTAAAAAAAAAAAAACAAAAAAGAAGTAGACCCATACATACGGACAAATGATTTTCAACAGAGGTGTCTCAGTGAAGAAAGAATGGAATATTCAATAAATATAACTCATATCTCATGAAAAATTAACTCACACAGATTCTAGGCTAGAATGTAAACTGTAAACTATAAAACTTCTATATGTAAACACAGGAGATGATCAAGGGACTAATGGATAAACTATGTATGCTAGATTCATATAATGGGATATTTTTCGGTCATAAAAACGAATGACATCCTGACATGCTACAGCATATATAAACTTTGAAAACATTATACTGCGTGAAAAAAGTCAGACAAATAGACCACATATTGTATGATTCCATATACATGTAATGTCCAAAATATGCGAACTATAGAGACAGATAAGTGGATTAGTGGTTGCTGGAAGCTAGGAAAAGAGGAAAAGGGAGTCTCTCTGCTAATAGGTACAGAATTTCTTTTTGGTGGGATGAAAATATTCTAAAATTGATTGTGCTGATGGTTTCGCAACTCTGTGAATATGCTAAAACCACTGTTTTGCACATCTTACATGAGTGGGTTTCATTGCACATTAATTATGCCTCGATTTTTTAAAAAATAAAGAAAGCAGAAAATATAGGAGGGGAAAAAAAAGAAAACAGAAGACCTTTGAGACTTTGGGTTAGACAAAAAGCAAGGACCATAAGCGGAAAACCTTGATAAACTGAAGTTCTTTAAAGGTAACCATTTGCTCTTCAAAAGACACTGCCAAGGAAATAAAAAGACAAGTTACAGATTTGGTTAAAAAAAAATTTGCAAAACACATTTCTAATAAAGAATTTATACCAGAATAAAGAACTCTCATTTGAAAAGAAAAACCTGGTTAAAAACAACAACAACAACAACAAAAAACCAAGCACAACAACAGAATCCTTCATAGAAGAAAAGGTATGACTGGCAAAAAATAAAAGAAAGAGATCCTCAATACCAACAGCCATTAAGGAAACAAAACCACAGAAGAGAAACCACTCTCCAGGGATGAGAATGGCTAGCTTTTAAAAAACTGAGGACTCTTGGGAATGCAAGTTGGTACAGCCGCTCTGGAAAACAGTGTGGAGGTCCCTTAAAAAGTTAAAAATTGAGCTACCCTATGACCCAGCCATTGCAATACTGGGTGTTTACCCCAAAGATACAGACGTAGTGAAGAGGAGGGCCATATGCACCCTAATGTTCATAGCAGCATTGTCCACAATAGCTAAATCGTGGAAGGAGCCGAGATGCCCTTCAACAGATGACTGGATTAAGAAGATGTGGTCCATATATACAATGGAATATTACTCAGCCATCAAAAAGAAAGATTTCTCAACATTTGCTGCAACATGGATGGCACTGGAGGAGATAATGCTAAGTGAAATAAGTCAAGCAGAGAAAGACAATTATCATATAATTTCTCTCATCTATGGAATATAAGAACTAGGATGATCGGTAGGGGAAGAAAGGGATGGGGGGGTAATCAGAGAGGGGAATGAAACATGAGAGACTATGGACTATGAGAAACAAACTGAGGGCCTCAGAGGGGAGGGGGGTGGGGGAATGGGATAGACCGGTGATGGGTAGTAAGGAGGGCACGTATCGCATGGTGCACTGGGTGTTATACGTAACTAATGAATCATCGAACTTTACATCGGAAACCAGGGATGTACTGTATGGTGACTAACATAATAAAAAATCATTAAAAAAAAAAAAAGGAGGGCACGTACTGCATGGTGCACTGGGTGTTATATGCAAGTAATGAATCATGGAACTTTACATCAGAAACTAGAGATGTACTGTATCGTGACTAACATAATAAAAATTATTATTATTAAAAATAATAGGGGCGCCTGGGTGGCACAGCGGTTAAGCGTCTGCCTTCGGCTCAGGGTGTGATCCCGGCGTTATGGGATCGAGCCCCACATCAGGCTCCTCCGTTATAAGCCTGCTTCTTCCTCTCCCACTCCCCCTGCTTGTGTTCCCTCTCTCGCTGGCTGTCTCTATCTCTGTCGAATAAATAAATAAAAAATCTTTAAAAATAATAATAATAATAATAAAATAAAAAATAAAAAAAAATAAAAAACCGAGGACTCTGGGCAAAGAGAGCAAGTGGAACCTCCCTTACGTTGCCGGTGGGCACTCCAAATGGACAGTCACTAGGAAAAGTTTGGTAGCTTGTTTCATTCACTTACCATATGGCCTAGCAATCCCACTCCGACATCTTTATTTACTCAAAAGAAATGAAAACAGATGTCCACACATAGACCTATATGAGAATTGCTTATAGTGGCTTCAGTCCTAATTGCCAAGAACTGGAAACACCCCAAGGGCCCATCGATGGGTGAATAAACCAACGGAAACTCTCACGACAGATATTTTTAAAATAAAAGACTCAGAAGCAATAATAAGAACCCAAAGAAGTTTGAAGAAAATGTCCCTTGCAACTATACCAAAAGGATCCCAACAAAAGAAGGACCAGAAGCAAGGAGAAGAGTAAGGAAACCCTAGAGTCATCTTGGGAAGATCCAAAGGTATCGTTACATGCTGTCTGGTTAACCTGGGATGGCGTAGGGTAGTCCAAGGACCACCCTGAGTCATACTGCCCGGGTTCAGCGTCCAGGCTCCTGTACTTAGGAGCTCTGTGATCTCAAGCACATTAGCAGTACCAACGTTTCACAGTGTTACTGTAGAGATTAAATGAATATACATATATATAGCAATTTTTAAAATACCTGAGCTGGTTGTTAGCTATTATCACTGCAATTATTATTCTGATTAACCAGATCTTAAAACTCGTATTATTTGTTGTCACCTAGTTTGAGAAACTGTACGATTCATTCTCTATCTCTGCCTTTTTTTAAATGAATTACAACAAGATGAATCCAAACTAAAATCCTACCATAGACTTGACAAAATTCTATCCAATGTATCTTCCAACTGACTCCTAAAATAATGATTTCCTCATCTCTTTGAAATTTTCTAGGCATTCTACAATACCAGCAACAATTATTTTTTTTAAAGATTTTATTTATTTATTTGACAGAGATAGAGACAGCCAGCGAGAGAGGGAACACAAGCAGGGGGAGTGGGAGAGGAAGAAGCAGGCTCACAGTGGAGGAGCCTGATGTGGGGCTCGATCCCAGAACGCCGGGATCACGCCCTGAGCCGAAGGCAGACGCTTAACCGCTATGCCACCCAGACGCCCCAGCAACAATTATTTTAACCCAAATAATTTCTCTGTTCATATCCAAGGCATGCCTAAATTCTGATGCCATTTGCTGAAACTTATTAGATTGCCTTCTGCTACTCCTCATATTAACACTTTTTCTTGTTTCTGTTCTGATGGTGACTTTTAAAATCAACTTTCCATTAATACTTAACACTTTGGTTAAGTACTTGGTTAAGTAACCTTCAATCCCCTACGTGCACAGCTTAAAACACAAAAAGGCACCAAATCTCTCCCTTCTCCATGGCCGTAATGAGATGTTAGGGAAAACAAATCTAGAAATCACCTATGTTCTTTCTTTCATGAAATTAAACCTCTTTTCCTCCCAGATCTTTAGTCCCTCCTTAGTTAAGTGAAAACACTGAATTAGACAAAAAAAAGCTTTGAACCAAATATTTATATAATTTCAACTCTAATTAAATATATGAAAGAACATGGGCGGCACAGGATAAAGACAGATCTCTAAAAACTGGATATGCTACTTGTAGCAAGTGACAGGATGCAGAATATAATCCAGCCAAATGAGTGGTGCCAAGATTCAGAAATTACGCACCAAAATGAGATTTAGTACAAACATACTGTAGTAGCTCTAATTACGTTTACATCAAGCCATTAAATGTTTTACAATTCCTATCTTCATTTGTAAGTGGTATATAACCTACCATGTCCAAATTATATAAAAGAAACCTCTTTGTTAGGATACTTTGTTATTCATTTATTTTAATCTATATACACCTGAATGAGTAACCGTCATAAACTGTTTAAAGGTAACACTAAAGCCCACATTTCCCACATGCTCTCCAGCTTCTCTCCTCCCTCTGGTGTTGCTACAATCTGATATGATCAGACTTTATACAAATCATCTCACGGCATCACATAACTTTATTTTAAAAGGGTAGCCTAAAAGAAAAACAGAATAAACACGAAAACCAAAGGGTTTTTTTTCCTTAAACACTTATTTACGGTTAATTCACAACATCCACAAAATATATAAACACTGGAGCCCTACGTACTTGCAGAGGATTCAAATCAAGAAACAGGCAAGATTATTTCTTTAAATAATAAGTTGGTATTTATTCTGAACAATACAAGTTAAACAATGATGAAAGAAACCAAATTACTACATACTACTCCCTAATAATAAGGCTGGGCAATGAGAGAAGCATGTTTCTTTCAGAAACACATCCAAACACATCCAAATATTTTAGTATTCAGTTGGGTCCACTATTTTGGTTGCCTTTAAAAGCAACTTTTAGGGAAACCTGGGTGGCTCAGTCAGTTAAACGTCTGCCTTCAGCTCAGGTCATGATCCCAAGGTCCTGGGATCAAGTCCCACATCAGGTTCCTTGCTCAGAGAGGAGCCTGCTTCTCACTCTGCCTGCTGCTCCCCCTGCTTGTGTGCTCTCTCTCAAAACGGTATGCAAGTTTTGAATTTAAAAAAGGAATGTAGGGGCGCCTGGGTGGCTCAGTCAGTTAAGCATCTGCCTTCGGCTCAGGCTGGGATCCCAGGGTCCTAGAATGGAGCCCCTGCATCACATCAGGCTCCCTGCTCAGTGGGGAGCCTGCTTCTGCTTCTCCTTCTTTCCCCCACCCTCGCCCTGCTCATGCTCTCTCGCTCTCTCTTTCTCGAATAAATTTTAAAAATCTTTGAAACAAAATAAAATAAACACACACTAAATTTAATGACCATAAACTGAAGGGGGGGTAGCACCTAAACATATACAAGCAAGAAGAACCGGTTACACTGTCTATGGAGGCACCTACCTCATGCACTAGAGCGAGAGAGGTCTGCTTGAAACTTCGCCCTCTACTGGCCATCAGTCGATTCAATGGTTTGCCATCTTTACTCTGATAGGTTGAAACATCATAACAAAATAACATACCACCTGAGGGGGTAAAAACAACTTATAAAAACATTTCTTATGGAAAAACTTAATTAATTAGATTCCCAGAGTCTCAGTAATCCATATTCAATCAATCTGGATAGTCAGGTTTTTTTTGTTTTTGTTTTTAAGATTTCATTTATTTGAGAGAGACAGCGCACACCCGAGAACAAGAGCAAGGGGAGGGCAGAGCGACCCTGCAATCGTGACCTGGGCGGAAGGCAGATGCTTAATGGACTGAGCCACCCAGGCACCCCTGGATTGAGAGATTTACAAATTAAAATAATTTGCTAAGCAAATACGATTTTTTGACTACGGTGTCTAAGGAAAGAAAAAATAGAAGTGATTTAAGAAGTTAGCAGTTACCATATTCAAATTATCACTTATTCATGAGCTTTATTCATTTGTAAATAAACAAACAAATTTACAATTTATGATTTTAAATTTTGTGAGCTGTTACTTCTAGAGATTTTTAATTTTTTAAGAATAAATTCCAATTAGGGGCTCCTGGGCAGCTTAGTTGGTTGAGTATCACGGACTCTTGATTTCAGCTCAGGTCATGATCTCAGGGTCCTGGGATTGGGCCCCATGTGGGGAATCCCCACTCAGCAGGGAGTTGGCTTGAGGATTCTCTCTCTCTCTGCCCTTCCCCCTGCTTGCGTGAATTCTCTCTCTAAATAGGTGAAGAAGAAGAAGAAGAAGAAGAAGAAGAAGAAGAAGAAGAAGAAGAAGAAGAGGAGGAAGAAGAAAAAGAAAGAAAGAAAGAAAGAAAGAAAGAAAGAAAGAAAGAAAGAAGAAATAATAATTCCAATTAAAGAGAAATGCCTACACATATCAACCCTTGTGAACTCCTGATAACAGGGGCTCCTTTAGGTTATACCCACAAGTGGACAAGTTTTCCTTCATCCCTACACTCACATGCATTCACTCTCCCCTTTTTCCTCCCTCCTCCTCCTCTAATCTTTCACCTCCCTGTCCTCCCCACTCTGGTCAACTAAGTTCTCAAACTGAACTTCCAGCTCCAGCTGGCCCCCAGTGTTCACGGAAAAGCAAAGGAAGACAGACAAATGCTGGAAGTAGTCTTGGAAGCTATCTGGGTAATTGTGAGCCAATGAGAAGACACATTCAAGAACTAAAAATTTAAAACATGAAGATCATTACATTTTTAAATATCTCTTACTGAAGTACAATATATGCTGAGAAAAGTGCACATCAAAAGCATACAGCTCAATGAATTTTCACAAACTGAACAAGTAATTGGCACCCACATCAAGAAATAAACCATTATCAACATCCCTGACCCCTTTCTCATGCCTCCTTCCAGTCACGTCCACCCCCACCCCAAACATACCAACCTGCTAACAACCATTCTGCCCACTTCGGTACTTTATATAAATGGAATTAGACTGTACATATGCTTTTGTATCTGGCTTCGTTCCCTCAAATAATCATTGCGAGAATCATCCACATTATTCGCAGTTGTAGTCTATTCCTTCTCGTTGCTGAATAATATTCCACCACGTGAATATAACACAATTTATCTATCCATTTTACTGTCAGTAGGCATTTAGACAGCTTCCAAGGTTAGAGCTCCTCAAATAATGCTGCTATGGACATTACAGTATGTCTTTTGGGGACTTCATTTAGGTTTATCCCTAAGAATGAAAACACTAGGTAAAACAGGGTATGATTTTGTTCAGAACCAGTCTGAACCAGTTTGTTCAGAACCAGCTTTCCACAGTGGTTGTACTGACTTGCATTCCCAACCCCAGTCTAGTTGCTCCATTTTTTTATCAATACTTTTTATTTTCCATCTTTTTTCACTTAGCCAACCTGGTAAGTATGTAACAGTATCTTACTGTGGTTTTAATTTGCATTTCTCTGATAACGAAGAAGACTATTTACTCATATGTTCATTGGACATTGGAATTTCTTCTTTTGGAGGATGTGTTCAATTCTTTTTCCAATTTTTTATTAACTTTCTTATTGATTTGCAAAAAATATTTGATATAATCTAAATTGAGTCCTTTATCAGGTATGTGTATTATAAATACCTTCTTTGCATTCCGTGGCCTGCGTTTAAATGCTCTTAATGGTAGATTTTGGTTAACATGTATTCTTGATTTTAATATAATTTGTTATTACTTTTATAATCAGAGATTTTATTTTTATTTATTATAATCAGAGATTTTAATTATAGGATAATTTGTTGAAAAGATCATCCCTTTTCTCCACAGCACTGCAATGTCACTCAGGTAACAAATTTGGAGACCTTGGTATGTGGGTCTGTTTCTGGACACTCTATATTCTTCGTGGGTCAACCTGTCAATCCTTGCACCAATACCACTTTTAGTTATTGTGGCTTTATAATAGGTCTTGATACCTGGTAATGTATATCCTCCTATTTTGCTGTTGTTCTTCAACATTACTTTGGCTAATTCTGACCTTTGCATTTCCACACAAATTTTAGAATCAGCTTGTCAATTTCCAATATCCTAGCCAGGATATTGCTAGGGACTGGAATGAATCTATTCATTAATTTAAGAGAGTTGACATTTTTACAAATTAGAGTCTTCTAGTCCATCAACATTGTATATGACTTCATTTATTAGGATGTCTTTAATTTTTCTCCATAATAATTTGTAGCTTCCAGTGTAAAGGTTTTATACACTCTGTTAAATTTATCCTAGGTAATCTATATTTTTCAGTGCTATATAAATGGTACAGTTTAAAAATTTTTTTTACTATGGTATATAAAAATATATAATTGATTTGTATGTTGACCTTTATATGTATAAAGTAACCTTGCTGAATTCATTTACTAATCCTAATTAGTCTGTAGATTATTTTGGATTTTCCATGTATTATACAAGCATCTACAATGACTATTTAACTAAGTAATCACTAATGAATATTTTTTAATATATATGTTAAGCTTTACAGGGGTGCCTGGGTGGCTCAGTCAGTTAAGTGTCTGCCTTCAGCTCAGGTCATTATCTCAGGGTCCTGGGATCCAGCACCACATCTGGCTCTCTGCTCAGCAGGGAATCTGCCTCTCCCTCTCCCTCTCTCTCAAATAAATAAAGTCTTAAAAAAAAAAAGAAAGAAAGAAAAGTTTTTAAACTAAGCTTTACACCCAACACGGGGCTTGAACTCACGACCCTGAGATCAAGAGTTGCATGTGCTACCAACTGAGCCAGCCAGGCACCCCACTGACGACTATTTTAATGGCTAATTTTTTGTCTGCAAATAATTACTATTCTACTTCTTCCTTTCTAATCCTTATGACTTTAATTTTTCGAGGCTTATTACACTAGCTATAGTCTTCATTACAATACTGAAAAATATAGTGCTTATAACAAACACCCCTGTCTCTTTCCCAATTTCAGAAGTAAAAGTTTCAATATTTCAGTATGAAGTACAAAGACAGCATTGTAGATGTTCTTTATGAGAATTTTAAAAAGCTCCCTTCCATTCATAGTTTAATGAGAGTCTTTTTTGTATCAGGAATGAAAACAAAATCATTCAAAGGCTATTTCTGCATCTATTGAGATCACCTAAAGATTGTTCTGCCTTTTTCTATTAATGTACTGAACTATACTGATTTTCAAATATTAAATTAACCTCAATTGTTATGTACTATCCTCTGTATTGCTAAATTCCATTTTCTAATATATTTTTGGGGTAGTTTTACAACTGTGTGTAATGGAAGAGATTGCTTTATAATATTCCCTTCTTGTACTCAGTATCAAGATTATGCTGATCTCATCAACAGTGTTCCCTTTTTCCTATTCTCTGTTAGAATTTATGGAAGACCATTATTATTACTTCTTTGATTTTTGGGAAGAATTAGCCAAGAAAGCCATTTGCACTTAGAGTTTTCTTTGTGGGAAAGTTGTTAGAGATTCAATTTCTTCAATACCTATCAAACTATTCATATAGTCTATTTCTCCTTCTGTCAGTTTTGCAAAGTTTTATATTTTAGTGAATTTCTATATTTCATCCAAACTGTGACACTTACTGGCTGAAAGTTCTTCGTAATATTCTTTTATGATCTTTTTTTAAGATTTTATTTATTTATTTGACAGAGAGACAGCCAGCGAGAGAGGGAACACAAGCAGGGGGAGTGGGAGAGGAAGAAGCAGGCTCCCAGTGGAGGAGCCTGACATGGGACTCGATCCCAGGACTCCGAGATCACACCCTGAGCCGAAGGCAGTCACTTAACGACTGAGCCACCCAGGCGCCCCTTTTTTATGGTTTTCTTGAATGCTGTAGGTCTGAAGTGGTGTCCTCTCTGTTGTTCTAATAGAGACAATCTATATTTCTCCATTTTATTGTCTAAACTTACAACGGCTTTATCAATTTTTTAAAAACTTTTTAAAGAATCAATTTTACGGGCACCCGGGTGGCTCAGTCAGTTAAGCATCCAACTCTTGGTTTCAGATCAGATCATGATCTCAGGGTCCTGGGATGGAGCCCTGCATCGGGCTCTGCGCTCATCTCAGAGTCTGCATGGGATTCTCTCCCTTTCCCTCTGCCCTTCCCCCTGCTCACGTGTGCATGTACTCTCTCTTGAATAAATAAAATCTTTAAAAAAAAAATCAATTGTTGGCTGTGATTTTTTTTATATGTTTTCTCTTGTTTTTTTATTCTTATCTTCATTATTCCTTTCTTTAAGCTTAATTTGCTGTTATTCTTGAAATGGAAGCTTAAATCAAATTGTTTTCCTTTCTTGTTATTTAACATATGTATTGAAAGTACAAATTTCCCTCTACTGCTGTTTTAGCTAAGTCCCACAAGTCATGATGTGGCTTATTTTCATTATGATTCAGTTAAAAATATTTTCTGATTTCCATTTTTATTTTTTCTTTGATCCATGGATTACTTATAAGTATACTGTTCAATTTTGAAGCTACTGGAGACATTCTAGCTATCCTTTTGTTATTTATTTTTAGCTCAATTCCACCATCATCAGAAGATAGACTCTAATATCAGTTATCAGAAGATAACTTTAATGTTTTGAAATTTCTTGAAGTTTATGGTCCATCATATGGTCATTTTGTTAATTTCCCCAAGCACTGCTAAAAAGCCTAAGAATTCTGTTACTGTAACGTGTAATGCTCTATATGTCAATTAAGTAAAGTTAGTTCACAGTATAGTTCAGAGGTAAATTTACTGATTATTTTGTAAATTTCAATATATGACAGAGCAGCAGCAGCAGAGGGAGTGGGAGGAGCAGACTCCCCGCTGAGCAGGGAGCCCGATGTGGGACTCGATCCCCGGACCCTGGCAGCATGACCTGAGCTGAAGGCAGACACTTAACTGATTGAGCCACTCAGGCGTCCCTTAAAATGTTTTAAAGTGGGACACCTGGGTGGCTTAGTTGGTTAAGTGTCTGCTTTCGGCTCAGGTCATAATCTCAAGGTCCTGGGATCAAGTTCCACTCAGGCTTCCTGCGCAGCAACGGGGAGAGGCTGCTTCTCCCTCTCCCCCTCCCCCTCCTTGTGCTTGAGCTGGTGCTCTCTCTCTCTCAAAAATAGATAAAATCTTTAAAGAAGTGTTTTGAAGTTTCCCACTATTATTGTAGGTTTGTCCACGTCTTAAATTTAAATGCCAGCTAGTTAACAGAGTATAATATTAGTTTCAGGTCTACAATATAGTGATTCCAAACTTCCATATGACACCTGGTGTTCATCACAACAGGTGCACGCCTTAATCCCCATCACCTATGAACCCAGGCCCCACCCACCACCCTTCTGGCAGGTTTGTCCACTTTGTCTTTTAGTTTTGGGAATGTTGTCCATATATTTTAAAAATTATGCTATTTTGTGTACACTGATTAGAAGTGTGATATTTTCTTAGTGGAATGACTTGTCTCCATGAAATGCCCCTTCATTTCAAAGTTTCTTCCTTTTTCATACGTCCAATACCTTTGTCACTGAGTATTGGAGAGCACACAAAGGAACCACAGAAAATCTAGATGATACTATTTTTTTTACCCAGAGAGGAGTTTCTCTTCCCCTCTTTCAGGTAGAGAGAATAAAGGACTGATCATTTCAATTGAATCCGATTCAACTGGGTTAGGCTTGATTATAGCTTTGGTGAATCTCAGTCTACCTCTGGTTCAGCCCTGTTCCTCGGGCATGCCTTCCCCAAGATTTTCATCTGACAGCCTAATTGGTCTCCTCAATACAGAAAGCTTATGAGAGATTCAGATGTGTCCTCCGAGGTTTTCAGTTTAGCTCTTTAACCTTCCATCCCATAAAGCTTCAAAATTTGACAAATATCTTGAGGGAGAAATAGGCTCTGCGTCTGAGGTCCCACAAGTCCCCAGTTTTACCACTCAGACACTGCATGAACAAGGTCTCTGTTGGTTTCTCTGCCTCCTGCACCAGCCTCTTGTTAAGGTCAAGCCTGAATTTCAGCCTCCAGCTGAGGCCAGAATAGGTAAATGCCCTCCGGGGAGAAGAGGTGTAGACCTTCGGTATCAATTCACTCCTCGTGTGTTTTTCAGGCCCATTCTCCTACCTCTTCTTTGTTTCCTAAGCACAGGGAGGCTGGAGATTTCACTTTGCCTCTCAGAAGCACCAGCCTAGTTCTTTTAACTTTCAGTACAAACTCAAAATTCAGTCCGATAGCTTATGAGAAAATTCTCTGGTTTCTCACCTCTATTAGAGTCTTCAGAGAACCAGAATCTCAAGGTCAATTTCTCTCCCCCCTCTTCTCCTTCTTTCTCCCCCAACCCTTTCTCTCTCTATATATGGGGATATTTATTACAGGAATTGGCTCACAAGATTATGGAGGCTAAGAAGTCCCATGATCTTGCTGTCTGCAAGCTGGAGATCCAGGAAGGCTGGTGGTGTAATTCAGTAATTCAATGTAATTCAGGGAAGATGGACATCCTGGCTANNNAAAGAGCAAACTCACCCTTCTTCCAGCTCTCTGTTCTAGTCAGGCCATCAGGGAATTGGATGTTGCCTGCCCACACTGGTGAGGGTGACCTTCTTTACTCAGTCTACTGGTTCAAATGCTAACCTCTTTGGGAAATATACTCAAAGACGTCCAGAAATAATGTTTTTCCAGATATCTGAGTATCACTCAGCCCAGTCAAGTTGACATAGAAAATCAGCCATCACATCACTCTAGACCCATGAAACCACTAAAAGCTCCACTGGTTTCTCTCTACTCCAACAGACCTCTTCTTGGGCCAAGCCCCAATCCTAGTGCACAACCAAAACCAGTGACTATCTCCCATGGGGCAGTAGGGGCACAGCCCTAAAATGTTCTTTCTCCCCATTCTGTAATTTTAGTCTACTTGTTTTTGCTTCTGCAGTTCTCTGATGTCTTTAAAATGTGATTTATTTTTGTAATTTGTCCAGTTGTGCCAAAATGTTAGCAGCAGTGGCATTCTGCCATGACCTCTTCACACTGTCTTGGAAGTGGAAGTTACATCCTTACATTAAAAATCTATACCTTGGGGCAGCCTGAGTGGCTCAGCTGGTTAAACGTCTGCCTTTGGCTCAGGTCATGATCCCAGGGTCCTGAGATCGAGCCCTGGGTCGGGCTTCCTGCTCAGCGGGGAGCCTGCTTCTCTCTCTCCTTCTGTCCCTCCCCTCCTCATTCTCTCTCTCTTTCAAATAGAATCCGTAGAGGGGGAAAAAAAAAAGCCTATACTTTGATACTATGTACTGTACTTACCTGCAAGGCCAGGTTTCAAACCTGGTTGCTTATTGGTTTCATACATTTTCAATATAAAATTGGGGATTCCTGCTACAGTTTTTCCTTGGTCGGACCGGACACCTCCTTTTAATGCAGAGTGATACACCCCTCGGGGCATATTCACCATTTCTTGCTTCACAAGAGATGTAAAAAATTCCTCCAAAGCTGAAAGGAGATAAAAAATAGAGTAAATATAGTATGTTAGGAGAGAATCGATCATTCATTGTTAACTCATATATATGTGTGTGTGTTTATGTGTGTGTGTGTGTGTATAGAGAAGTGTAAGTGTATAAGTACACACTTATACACACACACACACACACACAGACCTAGAGCTATATTTCAAACCAAACTTCACAAAGTGAAAAGGGAAATCTTGATCCCCATTCTTGTCTCAGGCTTCCCAAGTTAGATCATGGCAGCTGGGTACTCAAGCTTAAAAACTTACACATTCTTAATTCCTCTCTTTCTCATACTTCTCATATGTAATCCATTAGCAAGTCCTTCCAGATCTACCTTTGAAAATATATCCCAGATCCATCCATTTCCCTCCATTTTCACTGCTACTTGGCTAGTCATCCTCTTCTCTCTTCCTCATCTGGACGAATTTAAAAACTAGCTTCTTGGTGTCTTCTCCTCATGACCACCCCCCCAAACCGTCCTCTGCCCCAAAGCCAGAATTTCAGTCACTGCCTTCCCTAACAACTTCCAGTGATTTTTCACCATCCATGGAGTAACATTAACACTTTGACAATGATCAAGGCTTTATAGGATCTAGCCCCCGACTCTCCCTTTGACCTCAGCTCTGCCATCCACCCTCCTTGCTAGCTCTGCGAAGGGCACGCTGCCACACAGCCTTCGTTTCTATTCTGCAATAACACAAAGGTCCTATCTAAGTCAGACCCGCTGCACGTGCTATTCCTTCCACCAGTGGAACACGCCAGTCTCAGATTTCCATGGGACCAGTTCCTTCTTGTCGCTTAGGTATTTCAGAGAGGCCGTTTATGACCATCCATCATTCTGTAGCAATATCAGTACAATTATTTAAAACACCAAAATATTAGCTCATTATTTCTTTGGTTCCTTCGAATTAAGCCCAACCCTTTATTGCTTCACCTTTCTACTTATTAGAGACAGACTATGGGAGCAGAAGACAACAGGACGTCCAAACAAAATATCTGGTAAGACTACAAGTTCATATTCAAGTGTTATTTTTCTAAGGACCACTAGAGGTTGCCAATGCAGGAAACAAAAACAACGAACACATTAAAGCTAAACAGATGTATGGAAAACAAAAAAGAAAACCACTGCATGTGCCTTCTCAGAGGAACAAAAATGAAAGGTCCAGCTGACGAAACCGGAAGTTCGTTCCTAGTAGATCTAGAAGTCTGCGCTCAATGACCATGATTAAATTAAAGGCAGCAAGCGCACCCCGGAGCGTCTATTACACATCCAGTCCTGTCGCTCCTACCTGCAGCCTTCACAGACGCGACCACGTTTCCCCATTCAGAGCCCAGAGGACACCTGTGTGGGATGTTTCCCATGTACGCCTCCAGATCCACCCTCTACCCTCTCAACCTTGCTTCCTGCCCTGGAAGAATAACCTGTAACGAGTGCACCCACAGGCTCCCTTGTCCTTTGGCTTCCAGTTGGCTTTATCCCACGGAGACACTTGCAGGAGATCAGACGGTGGGAACGGAATGAGGTCAGGGCATGTACTCCCCAGACCCCCTCCTGCAGGACTGCTACAAGTTGCCTGCATCCCTCTTCTGCAGGCCCTGGTTCCCCTTCGGCAGGACTAATTATGACGCAGATGCTCTCCCTAATTCTCCAAACTGCCACCTCCCCTTCCTCACCTCCTCAGGCTGAGGGATATTAACCACCCTGGGACGCTGCACCGCTGTCGTGAATCTCCTGCAGCCCTGACCACACGGCTGTCAAGAGCCCATTAACCTCTCAAGGACTGCGTCCGAATGTGCCTTTTCTGTCAAGACCCTGATCAACACACCACCTCAATGAAAGAAATGAGGAACATCCAGTTCCATCTAATATGTGTGCACGTTGTGTGAACGCTTCAGGCTGAGTGGAAGTACAGACTTTTCAGAACGCAGCGAAGACTCATTTTTGCGAGGACAGAGGAGCTATGGGGAGAGAAGATAATTTCATGCTTTCCCCAAAGGGCTCCTATTTTGGCAAAAGCTCACACAGGTCAGGAGGTACGTACACACCTGCACGCGCACTAACTCCGGAATGGAAACTTGTCTACTTGTCAAGCTCTTCAGAGAACGAAGGATTCTCAAATTAACTGCAGCCCCGAAAATAGTTTAAATGCTATGAGACCATGTCATAAAACCAAGAGCTGAAATGGTATTATGCCACGAGTATAACCGATATATATACAGCACCATCTGCCTCCAACCACCAAGCCAGCAACTAGGAATTTTTCCGCTGCTTCCGAGCCTTGCCCTGTCCCTCCAGGTGACCAGGTGAGAACTTAAAAGAGCTGAAAATCTGTAGAGAGGGTGTTAGATAGAAATTTTTAAAACAACCCCCATGTCCCTTAACAAGCGAGTGGACAAACTATGGTACGTAGTACAGTGGAGTACTACTCAGCAATTTGAAAAAAAAATTGAGATAGGCCAGTATTTGAATAAAGATCAAAGACACTATGCTGAGTGAAAAAAAACAAAAAACAAAAAACAATGTTAAACCAAGAAGTGTATATACTGTATGGAAAAACAACACCAACAACTGGAGAAATCCTAATAGGTCCATACTTTACTTGCTTTGTACTAATGTGAATTTCCTGGTTTTAATCCACCCTGTACATTTGAGGGCACATATTCTTAAGGCTGGTGCTTTCCCCTGGTTCTTTTTTGAGTAGTTGCAGTAAGTGCAGGGAAAGGGAGGCACCGAAAAATAAAGAACTCTGCCCATGGTGACATGGTTTGCCAGACACAGACAGCATCTACGGCACCCCCAACCGAGTCTAATTATTGAATTTTCTCAAACAGATACAGATGCTGAACTCCAGTCCTCCGTCCTTCTTTCTCAGGGAAAGGCACTTGTACCATCAAGAACAAACGATGTAGGACAGGTTAATGGCCACCACATCCTGAGAGCAGAGAAGCAACAGCAGTCCTCGGCCACACCTTCTCCTTTTTCCAATACGACAAGACTGGAGGGAAGGACCCTCGTCAGGAGGAACAACGTCATTTAAAAAGCCCAAAAGAAGATTTACCACTAAGGCGATTTGGGGATACAGGGGGAACCTTGGATAACAAAGTTCTTTCCTTCCAGGACTGACCGTTAAAATGGCAAAGGGGTCCTAGACTCTGAAGAGCCTTCCGGACGTGGGGAAGAACAGAAGAGAGGACCAGGGAACAAATCTTTAAGGCTTGTTCTGGGCATCAAGAGAAAAGGAAGGGTGCTCTCTTTGTCTAAGTTGTACCATTTCAGTTTTCTCTAATGAAAGGAGGCAGGGATTTGGGACAGGAGCTTTGTCTAGAAATAGATAATATCTATTTGCCTGAATTCCTCAGGAAATCTCTATGTGGGGTGAAACCAAGGGGAAAATGTCCCCTGGTACAGGATATTGAGATTATGATTGACCAGATGACATACCTTGAGTGTACTGAACTTAATTTTCAGAAATTGACTTTTTTACGTCCATGTACATTTAAGGTAGAATTGGGACAGAACAAGGTAATAGATGCATGCTTGGCAAAGATTGAATTACAATAATTAGATATAATTAGAATAATTTTTTTAAATTTGAAGGTCCTGTAAGCTTTTTATCAAAATAGAACGATCGTACAATTTAATCCATTTTTAAACCATTAATTTGCAGCTCTCAAATATTGATACCATCTTTGTAATAATTCTAAAGAATAAATTCATAATAAAAGCACCCAGTAAATCTCTGAAGATTCTAACCATCTTTTCATTTAGCTTATAGAATAAAGAACCATTATTGGAGCCAGTGACTTGAAGTCCCACTGCAAATTTGTCTTGCAGAATATAGCTTTTGAAATGAATTTTAATTTCTCACTGAAAATGGTTGTTTAAACTAGTTTTCTGGTTCAATTTTATTCGACTCTAACACTTTTCAGTGTGTTCTGAGCACCATTACTACCTCAAGCAGTCCCTCTACAACAGACGGATACCTTGAGCCTTTCAGATAGACAGTAAGCTATACTTAAAGTAAGCTATCATACATACACATCACAAAAGAACACAATCGACAGGTAACATCACTGAGAAACGCGAGTTCCTCTGCCACTAACTAGGAGTCACCTGGTAAAACCAAAGGAGCGGTAAGGGACAACAGTTTGAGATAGCAAGAGCCAGGAATGGAAAGATCCAGATCCTTCTCATCGCCCTCATCATCTTCATCTTCATCCAGCTCATTGGGAGTAGGGATTTCTGGTCTTATCTGAAATGACAGAGAAGGCAATACTAAAACATTATGTAAAATCTTTTCTTTGTCCTTTTTATGTCGAGATCTAAAAACTGAGGTAGACTCATTGTACTGTAATGTCAAAAGACCATTAAAAATTCATTTGAAAATATCTATTCATTTTCAGATTAACTGAATGGTAAACTCTGTCTTAGTAGCTACAATCCCAGATCCATGGAAAGCACTAATGGTAATATACTAAGAAAATTATCGCAAGCCAGCGTAAGCAATGATTATTATAGAACACTAATAAAATTTTACGCCATCTGACAATAAAATGCAAACACTGACACATTCAATATATTGAACTTCTATGGTTTGTAATTAAATATTTGCCTTGTCGGAATACTTTCTTTTTAAACTTGTGATTCTAGCCATATCTCTACGGCAAAGCTTAAAATCTTCCAGTAGAATATAAACTGGAGATCCGGAAAAGACAGAATGCTTGAGTTGTCTTTCGTTTAGACGCGGCAGTTTGTTGCCATAGAATATAAAAACACTAACATCTGTAATTGGTAGCTATACTTTATTGTGTCTAATTTGCAACTGGAAGATTTTGTGCTTGCTCTGTGATTAGTTAGGTTTGTTTGAACCAAAAATTTAAAAATGTAAAAAGATTACCACTATTGTAGTTTCTAACAAGATATAATTGTCAAGCAATTAATTAAATTTGTAATACTTTCAATGACACACCATCATAATGCCCACATGGAGATAATTAAGCATTAGGGGAGGAAATCAAAATATATAAAAGTGGTTGCTATAACCATAAAGTGCCAGAACCCAGTCATTACCATTAGCCTGTCTCCCGGAGTTATTTTTAGAAATAATTAACAATTCCTGCAGACTGCCTTCTTCATAGGTCCCCAAAGCACTGTTCCATTTAGGAACTGCACTGAGTCAGGATTCTTGCAGGGGGATAAAAGAAAACAGAGAGGAAATGCTTCTCTTAAGTTTAATAACCTCAACTCCATTGAAGTCCTTCAACCATAACTAGTGTTCTCTTCACTAGTGAAGGAATAAAAGCAACCTGACTACCCGAGCACTTTCCAAGACACGATTTAATTCTGATTCAGTACCGAGTACCTAATTCTCAGAGGACTGAGCCAGCCATAATTACAGAGATAACAACGGATGCTCTGCACGGGCACAACAGTGTTTGTGGATATCAGCGCTTACTGCAGAAACCGGCACATCTGCAACCCTTTCAGCTCTCACGAGTGGGGGTTTTCCAAGCGTCGCCGGTCTGTGGACGTACTTTGAACTGGCCAGGTTTAGTATCATCGGGAGTCATCTTAGAGATCCTAACCAGTCCCAGCTGCCTAAGAAGATTCATAAAAGGAGGTGGTCCTGGGTTCGTTTGCCTTGCTTCCTTTTTACACATCATAGTACAAATTGAAAATGATATTTGAAGAGCATCCGGGGGGGGGGGGGGGAACAGACAACAATGTTCACAGCCCGAGACTACAGGGTTAACACCAGCTACCACACCAGTGTATCAAAGCACCACGAAGCTCTGACCGACGCCCTGTGCACAATGGGCAGGAGATTTGGGGAGTCCGAAGACAGAGGTAAACATATAAATCACCATGAAAATTCAGAGGGACGGTGAGGATATGGAGAAATCAGAGCCCTCCTACTCTGCTGGTGGGAATATAAAATGGCACAGCCCCTTTGGAAAACAGTTTGGCGGTTTCTCGAAAAGTTCAACAGGGTTACCACATGGCCCACCAATTCCACTCCTAGCTATATGAATGAGAGAAATGAAAATACGCAATCACACAAAAACTTGCATACGTGTGTGAATGCATTATTCATAACAGCCCCAAAATGGAAGCAAGTCAAATGTCCGTGAACTGATACACGCACAAACTGCATGTGGCATATCCACACAACGGAATATTACTCACACAAGAGCGTGAACGAAGTACAGAGACACGCTAGAGATGAGTGACCCTTGAAACCATAATGCTAAGTGAAGGAAGCCAGTCATGAAAGGCCACGTACTGTGTGGTTGCATTATAGGAAAGGTTTGGGTTAGGCAAATTTAGGGACAGAAAGTAGATTAACAGTTGCTTAGGGCTGTGGGAGGGGAAAGGGGTGATAGGGATTGACTACTAATAAAATGTTCTAAAATTAGATTGTGGTTGCTCTGTGATTAGCTGCACAGTTCTTGAATATACTAAAATCACTGAATTGTACACTTTAAATGGGTGAATTATATGGAATGAGAATTATAGCTCAATAAAGCTGCTGAGGGAAGGAGGTGAGTTGGAAGGAAGGGGGAGGGAAGGCAGGTTATAAGAAGGTGGTAGAGGAACGGGGAGGGGGCGGTGGAAGCTGGAAGTCGTCACCACCTTCAGAGGGGTCTTAACTGGTGTAGGAACTATGGCAAATGACCCAATGCTTCCAATTCCAGAATTATTTCATGTAAAAGGGATAGGATTATTTTTGCACATATTTTAGCCCACCCAGGCGTTCTGTTCGGTCAACCTAAATTACTTGAAATGAGTCACAGCACCCAAGCCATCCATATTTCTTAGAAACGCTAAAGAAAGACCTACTAGGTTGGAAATAAAAAATAACGATCCACTCATCTATCTTATGTTGTCTAATTTTACATTCACATAACTGGATGCCTGTATTAATTTATCTGCCATGTGGTAAAGAGCATATGTCTGCATCTTACATATGCATATATTTTAACAAAGAAACGACAGATGTACTGTAATTTAAGAATAGCTGATATACTCTGCCGACTTATAATGGTAGGATTTGTGTCTTCAAAGGCGAGTTAATTCTCCTGAACATATTAGCACTTATTGCTGGACCTTGGTTTCATCACATTTCCGTCTTCCTCTACTCATCTCTTAAAGAAGTATTTGTTCCAGCTTCTCTACGCTAGCCCGGGGCTTTTCCCTGGCTTTGTGTGTAACGACTGAAGAATATGAGTGTGTGCACAACTAAGAAAAATCAAGAGAAGTCATATAAAAGAATACCTGTAAAATTATAACATTTTGGTAATTATATTACATTAGCTACTAAAACATCCAAAAAACTACATACATATTTAAAACACACACACACACACACACACACACTATGCCCTTCCATTTATAGCTAAGCTTTGTTGAAAAAACTTAAAGTGAAGAGCCAAATATAAGATGATAAATTACTTTTAGAATCTGCTCCAAATTGAATATTGGAAAGCTTATCCTATGAAATGCCTCCTCTAAGGGTTCTGAGCCAGATAACCTTTCAACCACCTTTCCTTGTGTAAAACCTATGAAAATCCAGGAGTTTGTGCATAAACACAGGCTTTTATTTAGAACACGTCAAGTATCCGCATAAATTTATTTAAGAAGAGCAACAGCTTCTGATGAATGCAGTGACATTCACCTAAATCAAAGCCAAACAGGTTACACCATATTAATACCAACCCAGGATGCATAATGAGTTCTCTTATATTACTCACTTCTAAAATTAACTCCAGAAATCAATAACACAATCTATCTTAAGATCGCTAAAATAAAAGGTTTAATTTTTAAACAACTAAATATTTTTTTAATGAACCCAAGTCAGAGATGAGACTCAATCTTCTACCTAAAGGTTCATCCACTACTGATTGTTTTACCAGAGTAACAATTCTCTCTGTTTTGCATGTTTTTGTTTTGTTTTATTTGGTAGCGGGGACATTAAGGAAGGCAGAGGAGAAGGATAAATAGCTAAGCAGAATAACAACAAAATACAAACTAAAAATCATTTGTGTCCATTTCTTGACATTGGAATCAACAAGTCCTCAAAAAAGCCCCCGGAAACTTTTTTTTTTTAGATATTATTTATTTATTTGACAGAGACAGCCAGCAAGAGAGGGAACACAAGCAGGGGAGTGGGAGAGGAAGAAGCAGGCTCATAGCGAAGGAGCCTGATGTGGGGCTTGATCCCAGAACCCCGGGATCACGCCCTGAGCCGAAGGCAGATGCTTAACGACTGCACCACCCAGGCGCCTGCCACCCCCCGGAAACTTTTTGACCAACTTCAGAGTTGCACGTTTCAAGTGATTAACAATGACACTTTTACCAACCAACAAAACATATGGATTCATTCAACATTCCCAGATTATAAAATGGCCTAGTACTTAGTGTATGTTCAATAAATAATTGCTAAACCGATGCAAGTGTGAAGTGTCTGTCATTAATAATCCCACAGAACTTTCTAATAGCAAACCAATGACAAGAAACCGGAGTTAATGAATTTGATACGCAAATCCCTAACTCGCATGGTATCTTATTCAGCTCTACTAATCATTCACATTTTCCATCCTACCTTACATGTAATGTTTCATTCAGCCCTACCCGATGTCTGCCACTCCCCCAACACCTTTTGTTCTATCAACCTGTGACCTCTAGACAAGTTTCACAGTTTGAATTGATGCATCAGTCAACAAGAAATCTATCTTTAGTAAATTTAAACAGAAGTAGTACTTACCCCAGCAGCTGAATTATCCGCAAAAGTAGCAATGTCGATAAGGATACAATGTATCTTTCTATTGTTTCTTTCTACTTGAAATTGACAGCACTCTCACTTAAAAGATTATTTCACAAGTTTCCACAAACCGAGAGAATGTGGGTATACTTTCACTAGAAAGGTACAGAGGTAACCTTCAGTTTTGTGAGTGAGCCTTGGTGCAGAGGGAGTATCTCTAACAGCAAGAATCTTGGTTTTTACACTGTAGGAGACCCTACCTGTCAGGGACTTTAAAATCGTTGAAAATATGGTTTCAGAGAAAATGAGCCTCGGTTTCACCACACCGCTATCAACTACCAGAGGTGGGAACCTGACTCAGTTGTATCCTTAGCCTTTGGGGGCTTGTTTGGAATATGAACACACTGACCATTTTCTGGACTTTTAGCCCTTAGGTATTGAAACAGCCAAAGGGAAACTCAGTCATCAATAAAAAGAAGAATGCATTCTGCAGTCTTGTAAGCAATAATTCTCCATGAAGAGGCAGGTTACCTACATCAGAAACTGGAGGTCAAAGACAGACTCTTTTAAGTCACTTATGTCCCCTCATCTTAAACCTAGCTGAGAACATTCACTACAGTGAACCACTGTTACTTTGGGGAATAAGCCGAATCCCAGAAGGAGGTAAGGGTAGAAAAAAGGTTGAAAAGCATGGCAGAGAAAGGATACATTTTAGACATTTCCTTTACAGTTCTTCACACTCTAAAGGTGAAAACCCAAGCATATATAGAAATCCCAACTCTATCACTACCCTTTACGTTGGAAGGTATAAAGAGCTATTTGTGGCTCCTTAGGGATCAGAGAATACTAAAGAGTTAGATTAAGAAAGTACCTAATATTTGACGGAGCAGAACACTTACCTGAGCATAAACTCTAAAGGGCACATAAACTCTAAAAGGCACAGTCAGAAACTGAATAGAAGGCCAAAGTCGGAACAGATATAAATATATCAATATGTAAAAGGGTAGACTAAACAGTCAAGAATATGTGGGAGTTATTTAATGAAACCTACTAGTCCAGCTGGAGTATTTCATGAGGAATAGCTAAAAGTAAAGGTAATTATTATGCTGTGATCTAACTTAGCAATTGGTCATTAAAATAATAATAATAATAATAAAAGGTATCTTTGCAGATGTTGTACCCAATTTACTGGTAGTCTGCATACAAAATTTACAAGTAGCTTTTTTTCCTTTTTCTTTTCTTTTCTTTTCTTTTCTTTTCTTTTCTTTTCTTGTTCTTCCTTCCTTCCTTCCTTTTCCTTCCTTCCTTCCTTCCTTCCTTCCTTCCTTCCTTCCTTCCTTCCTTCCTTCCTAGAAGGTATGAGTATTGCTAGTCACCACAGCGCAGTCTGAAGTCCCATCTTTTTTAATTTGATGAGTCACAGAACTCATTTGTGATAACCAACGACGAGCTGGCCAATCTGTCTTTGCATCCTCAACATGAGAAATCCTGCCTGACTCAGGATCTGGTTTCACAAGAACCTTTTATTGGTCCCTCCAATTCACGTCAATCCACACAGGTCTGCCTTGGTCCTACTGGCAACGAAATCCCAAAGAAAAAGTCAACCCATTTTAATACCTTAGGGTACCAAGAAATTTATATCAAAACTTCTTAAGCCATTTGACCTAAGGACAGATTCTGGGTAACATAACTTCTAACACAATGTCTGCCTTACACTCTACAGGCACTCGATAAACATTTGTACGCATTTGAATTAGCAGTAACACGAAATGTGAAGTCATACACTTAGCTCCTTAATATAACCAAATAATTTACAGCTGGTTATGTTCAGTAGGTAGTAGAAACGGCTGTATGCTTTTAATCTAAAAACCAAGATAGTGTCTCACAGTGTGTTGACCCTTAAAAGAGTGATACTTTCCTCATCTAGTTCCCTGGGGCTAACCTACAGATCTTTTCATAGCAAACTAAGAAATAGCAGATTTTTTTTTTTTTTTTTTTTTGACGTGACATCTCAATTTTGTATCACACTTGGGCTGCACAGGCTGCACGAACCTTAGTCAATGCAGGCCATGCTTGGATTTAAAGTCCAAGGTGGGACACCAACTGGGCAAAACAGCTGCTATGGGGCTACAGATCTTCTGGAGGAAGGCAGGGGCGCGGGCGTGCGGTCCTACACCCATTATCTGTGAGGTCTACAACCCCTACGGTCTTTTACAGATTAAATAAATAATAAATGCAAACTCTTAGCTCTCATGGACCACATATTTAGAGGTACAGCCATCGGGTAAGAGTCTTCTAAGGGAGGAGATACAAATAAATATAAAACCCAGCGGTGAAGAGACAGCAGTGAGAGGCAGAAAGGCCTACCTCCTCAGGCAGATGCAGAATGGTGTGCTCTCCCGCACTGAAGCGCGACAGCGATTTATACGCAGCATTTGCTACAATGGGGTCCTAGACAGGGCACCAGAAAGACAAACAAAAGGAACAACATACATTACACATCACCTCTGGAGGAAGGAAGAAAATCTTCCCGCACCCATCTCAAAGTTCTAGAGTCAGTGCTTTGGAAAGGCTACTCAAGCTGTGCTTACTGTGTCCCAACTAAAAACAGAGAGAAATCAGCATTGGGTAGAGAGGGCAGAAGCACTCAACTTTTATCCTAGTTTGGACAGTAAACAAAAAGTAACTCAAAATCGCGCAGGTCCCCTTGACGTGGGATGGAGTCTGATAGGTTGGAATTAGGTGGGGATTCTCCGGCTACTAACCGGGAAAGTTGGCCCGTGGGAATCTCAGCTCCTACACTCTTGAGTCCAGTATAACATCACGGAAGGACACCCTCTTCCCTGTACTTGACTGGAAATGATGTCTAAAAAATGAACTGGACTTTCTGTTTGCTTGATGTGCTTATTGGTGGGGGAGGGGCAAATCAGGAAAGGGGAAGGGCCGTTAACAAAACCTGAGACGACGACAGCAGTCTCTCTTCACATCTGTCAGCTGCACAAAGTAACACAAACTAATGAAGTGTACTTCACGACAAAAATGTATTAAGGGGCATAAATGGAGAATCTCTAAAACCCCAACTCATTAACGTCACAATTCTTTTAAGATCCTGAAGCCATCATTTCAAGTTAGGTACATGTTTTATTGCCAGAGTCTTATTTCACAGCTGTTTCTCAGCTTCGCTCCGTGTCACTGACACCCTTGCGACAGTACCTTGTTTTGAGTGTGGGTCCAGAGGAAGCTGAGGACTTGAACTTTAAAATTCTGAAAAACCAACAAACATCACAATAAAGTGTTAAGATGAAGACAAAACTGGGAGCAATCTGAATCAGCAAACAGTGAAAATGAAATCACTCAAAATTACACCACTTGTGATGGACTTAACCTGCACTTACCCATCATTCACACAGTGAACACAGGAAGGGATGCATCACGGAAACACATGGACATTTTACACACAGAATGTTAATATTATGAAATTTAGAAACCCAGCTATTTTTTGGCTGATGTCTCAAGTCCCACGTAGAACAAATCTCACTCTCCTCTTCCTTGTCCCGGTACCTGATCCTCTACCCGGAAGGGACTTCTCCCTTCGCCGAGTGGCCACGTGGCCCATGGCACACTTTAGCATCCTGTCCGCTTCTCTGTGTGTGTGGTTAACTCCCTACTAGATTCACACACTTTTGGACACTGACTTTCTTTTGCATTTCAAAAGCCTGGACCATAAACCCCAGAAAAATAAAGGACATAAAGCCCAGTTCCTCAAATGACAAATATTTAATAAGTAATGAGCTCAAAAAGCCACTTATCTTCCAACATTGGCTCCACGTCTTCTTCATTTCCATCACATCTAACTTCTTGCCCTTCTAAGTCACAGAAGGTTCTTCTATACCTCCTTGTCTTTGTATAGTCTAATCCTTAGACTTCAGTGAGAAGCAACATTTTTTTAATTCTCTAGAAACCTAGTCTAATAGCACCAACTAAGTAAGGTTTCATTCAATTCCTTCTAGAATGTGAGTCACTTCCACCACCGTACTCTCGTAGCCCTCTGATTAAATATACTCATCAAATGTTATTATAATCATTATTGCTTATGTCCAACTCTTTTGCCAACTTTTGAGCTTTTAAAAGGCAGGGACTGACAATCTGGCATAATGGGGAAACAGTGGCTATAGAGCTAAATGTCCCAGGCTCAGACACCAGCCTTCGGTTAGAAACTACGTTATTCAAACTACTTATCTGGCATGTAGCAGGTACTCAATAAATATTTAATGAATGGATGTACCTCTCAAAACCTCAGATTCCTTAGCTCTAAAATGAAAATAATACCTTCCTGTGAGATATTAGAACAAATTGGCATAAAGTAATGAGAAGAGTGCTGGGAATATAATGGGTACTTAAAAAGAATATCTATTATGTATTAGTATTTCTAAAGCCTAGGATAGTTTTACTAAGTATATTCTGAGTCAATGAATGGATGTACAAGCACTTAGCAAAGCCATTCAGAAAATACACTAATTGAAACATGGTCTCTATTTGCGACAAGCTTATAGTTTAATGGGGAAAATAATATGTATACATATACATATACCTGTAGTATAAAACAGAAATAAATGTTCTTAGAACAGTATAAAGAACAGTATAAAGACTCAAGTCTATAGCAATAGACTCCTGCTTGCACAAAAATCTGCAAAAAAGGGGATGAATGAAACCAATTATTTTTTTTTAAAGATTTTTAAATTAGGGATTTAAAAAAAAGCAATTCTGACAGACAGAAGAACGTGCACAAAGGAAAAGAAATGGAAATGTTTGGGGGCAGAAAAAAAACACTGCAAGCAGGTTAGTTTTCCTGGAGTGCAGGAGGCAGAAAGGTAGAGTGAGGCCAGATTCTAAAAGGTCTGACTAGTTAGGTATAGAGAGGCTGGATGCCATTCTAGGCAAACCCAAGATGCTGAGGTGACCGGGAAGAACAAAGACCTAAGAAATGCTTTGGGAAAATTACATCCTAACTATAAGCAGTTCACAGAGAACACATGATTTAAACACAAATAGGGAGAGAGGAAAAGAGGGAAGGAGAAAGGATGGGACTGGGGGGTGAGAGAGGGGGAGATGGGGGAAAAGAGAGGAACAGGGAGAGACAGAAAGACAGGCAGAGCGAGACAGATGGACAGAAGTCTCTCTCCATATTTCTTGACTTCTGCTTCCAAGTGGACTATGGTTACTGAAGGGCCCCCCCTTACTGGGAGGAAACTGATGGACAGAACGGCTCCAAAGCAGTCTGTGTGAGCAACAGAGGAACCTTAGTACTAACAGAAGCATGAAAATACATCAAAATAAGACACCGGTGGACAAGAATGTAAATTTGAAGAAGAAGAAAAAATATTAAGTGTCCTCCCCCCCCACACACACACCCCAAAAAATTTTTTACAGTCATTGATAAGCAAACATAAGAAACCAATACAAAAACCAGTTCATAAATTAACCTGTAATAAAATCTGAAGAACTCAAAGTACAAGCAATACAAAGGTATATGAGTTCAGTCTTGAAAACAGAAAATAAACACAACATGTCCTCACTTTGGCTTTTAGTCTTAACTCCTCATCGGTAGCCCAGCAGACTCTCAGACAACGTAAGTGTATGTATCATAACAGTCTCCATAACAAAGACTGTTGGTGAACTATACACTCTAGGAGTCTCAAATCGATTTTTTTAATACCCTAAAACAAAAACCCAAATATGAGAATAAACTCATCCTATATCGGTTCAATCATTCATTCAGTAACTACTTAGTGAATGTATGTTACGTGCCAGGCACTAAGCCAGGTACCGTAGCTTCGGAAGGACAAATGTGATTTTATTCACTGTGCAGCATTAAGAAAGAGTAGAAGAAGTATTATCTTATAGTCCTGCCGTATCACGTAATCTAAAGCAGGAAAGGGACTATTATTGGATTCTTGTGGGGGAGGTAGTTTATCAAAGTCTGTGAAGCACTAAATCAAACAAAAAGTTCATGAAGATTTCAAGTGAAATCAATTGCTGCGCTTTAATGGAGAAAGAGAAAAGGTAAGCGTGAGAGGGACTATGGCTACAGAAGGGGACCCGTACATGAATTCACCACCCTCTCATTTCCCTCATTTCAGAAGAGACAACACAGAAAATGTTACACAGAATATATGGCTCTTAGAGCAAAGCATCTTCCACCAAGCGTTTGAGTTCACTGCAATGATAAAAATCGAGCAGCTCAGAAAGGTATTTTCCTCTCCTAAGATAGACTGATTTTACAATCTTCCTCATCGTACAGATGTATACAGGAAATGTGAACTGACGTGTAAAAACAAATCTTTATGGGAAACCTAGAAGCAACACACAAATGACAATATGTCTACACCATGGGAGATTCTGCCCTGCCTTATTAAAGTCTTCGTGACATTTTTTGAGAACTAAAAACACTACTAAAATTTAAACTTTGGGCCTCAGGAATTCCATTATTTTAGAAACCCTATTTTCAATATACTGACTTTTTATTTTACTTATGTATTTATTACATACTGACTTTTTAAAATCTTGGCTATATTCTCATAATAAAAACTTGATATCCTTGGGGCGCCTGGGTGGCACAGCGGTTAAGCGTCTGCCTTCGGCTCAGGGCGTGATCCCGGCGTTCTGGGATCGAGCCCCACATCAGGCTCCTCTGCTATGAGCCTGCTTCTTCCTCTCCCACTCCCCCTGCTTGTGTTCCCTCTCTCGCTGGCTGTCTCTATCTCTGTCGAATAAATAAATAAAATCTTAAAAAAAAAAAAAACTTGATATCCTTTAGGTGAATAACCCTTAAAAGCACAGAATTGATAAGGGTGGATATTCTCCTATTTCTGGCAGTCCATAAAGCTACCATGTCCTTAGAACAAAAAGTGTTAAAGGATTTTTGGCAAAGAAAGATTATGAATATCTTTTCCCCTAAGTTATTATAAAGCCCATGTCCTTCCAATGTAGAAAGAGAACATTTATTGACCTCCAAATGCGTACCTCATATTCGGCTGTATTGACTGTTAAGGAAGGAACGAGAGAAAACAGGTCGCTGAGGGTCTTCAAGATGAGAGGTCTCGTGTCGCAGCTGAGCTTTGGGGACAGCGCGTTCCAAGCGGAGCGAATGCAAACGACCTGGGAAGCAAACGAGAGCGTCAACGTCAATGCCTAACACAATCCCAACTGATAGGAGGCCATTAGTACAGAGCACTATCTTTCCTGAGAAAGGAAACCAGGAAAGAACAAGAACATTCCCAGAAGTGAAGACTTGATAAGGTATCACTCCTCACAAGAAAGGATTAAAACCAACATAAACTGTGGTTGAAGAAGATCCAGCCTGAGCCACATGACAGCTTCTTTGCTAACCAAGGAAATAAAACTCTCCCCGCGCGAACCCCCCCCCCACGCTCATGCGTGCCCAGGAGCACACGCGAGTTAAATGAGCTAGTGTGTGGCTGAAGAGCCATTGTCTGAGGTCGGCTAATGTTAGAGCAGGTATCCGCAGCTTCTGTAGTTTCCCAGCTCTGCTAGAACTGCATCGGCCCTCAGAAAATGGAGATGTTAGTAAATATAAATTGAACACCCTTAAGTCATCCTACAAACATTGAAAGGAGGCAGGAGAATAGCTGTATTATTTAAAATAATAATTTGAGCACCTGGCTGGCTCAGCTTGTAGAGTAAGCGACTCTTGAGGTGGGGGTCTTAAGTTCAAGCCCCAGGTTGGGCAGAGAGCTTACTGACTGACTGACTGACTGACTAACTAAGTAATTAAACCAACTAAACTAACTAACATAATAAATAAAATACTTTAAAACTTTGCTTTAAAAGTCACTTCAGATTCTTTAAGAGGCTGTTAAATGATAAAATAAAACTACAGCCCAACAAAAATGTTATTTTTAACTCGACCCAATTTTCTAAACCAAGTGTTCTTAGTTCATTTCACTATCTGGTTTTCTGGAGATTCAAATGTCTTAAGTTCGATTCCAACTACAACAGATGATTTCTTCACTTAAAGATATTTTATTAAAATTTTAAACTCCAGGCAAGAAGAGTGCCAACATAGATCAATTAGACAGTTTAACAAGGATCAATCTTTCTAAAATACTCCCATCTCTTCTCTTAAGCTTTAATTAACACACACAATTCATCTCTATCTACAAACATAAATTATTTAGGAAAAACGACATAAGGTAGTAAGTGAAAGGATGTCAAAGATAAATGAATAATATATACTTAAGAACATAGATTATGGAGAGGCTTAAAGAGGAGACCGCAGAAGGAATATCTCAGAACACTTGGATTTAATGCTTTTGCTCTTCTTACTTTCATCTTTCCGTGAAACAGCAGAAAAACGTTCTTTGGCTTGAAACCCACTACAAATTCGGATCGAATTCACATTTACCAAGGGGACTATTGTGTGCCAGGCATGTCAGTAGGCACGTTTATACAAAGCAGCTCTAATATTACAAATCACTGATATTGCAATCAAAAGATAAATTAATTCTTTCAAAGCTATCAATTCAACATCGAGTATATACCCAGAGTAGCATATAGTACTAAGAGGGACAATGGACTATAAAACATAATTGAACATCTCAAAGAATTTAGCACCTACTGAAAAGGAAGAGAATGTGTATAATTCTATTATCAGGAAATGCAAAGTATATGATTAGATTTTAAACTCTTTTCAACAGAAAAGAGTTTCAGGAGGAACTAGGGCGTAAAGTGCTGTCTGGGGGTGGGGGTCATCAGAGAAAACACCAAGAACCAGGAAGCCTAGAGATGGGACTGGAAGAAGGAATAGACAGAAATCAGGCAGACACTCCCTGAGCAAGTGGAAAGCGTAAGTCAAAACACAGAGAAAGCGAGTTGTAGGCACAAAACTGGTGTGAAAGTACCAGTGAGGAAACGCTGACAGATCAGAAAGGACCTAGGATCCCAAAATGAGTCTGAATCAGAATCAAAAAAGAAAAGGAAGGGGCGCCTGGGTGGCACAGCGGTTGGGCGTCTGCCTTCGGCTCAGGGCGTGATCCCGGTGTTATGGGATCGGGCCCCACATCAGGCTCTTCTGCTATGAGCCTGCTTCTTCCTCTCCCACTCCCCCTGCTTGTGTTCCCTCTCTCGCTGGCTGTCTCTATCTCTGTCAAATAAATAAATAAAATCTTAAAAAAAAAAAAGAAAAGAAAAGAAAAGGAAGCCTCTAGTGGTTTCTGAACAATCGAAATTAAACAATCAAAATTAAAATGCTACTTTTGAAAGAATCTTTTGGGAGTCTTAGAGCCAAAGTCAAAGCAGTCACCCAACCTCACTAATTCCTATTTCTCATTGGTCTCCAACACATACAGCGTTGCAAACATTTTCCCCAAGTCTCACGCTCAGTGTGCTGTCTGTGCTTTCTCTTCACTTGACAGGCCCGTCCGATTCCAGCTGAGGGGGTTTCAAGACCCAGTTCAAACCCCAATTCCACAATGAGGCTTTCTCTTACAATTCAAGCCCTCCTTTTATCCCTTTCTTTCCTCCACCTTCTAACACTTAATACTCTGCACCATCCAATTTAGCATTTAATTATATACTGTCTAGTATTATTCACCATTTTCGTGAACGTAAGTTGTCTCCTCAAGTAGATATTAAGTTCTTTGAAGATAATGATCATGTCTTATAGTTCTCATTCCACTCACCTAGCGTGGTAAGAAGCATAGAACAGATTCTCTGTACTTATCAACTACTCATAGGACTGGAAGCTGAGGAATGCTAAAGCGAAAAATGGGGAAATAAAAGAATTAAAAGAACCTAGAGAATGAATCTGGAAGGGAAAGGTTTTGCACCTAAAGACCTGGGTGAATAAAAAGTAACATTAAAAAAAGGAGGGAGGGGCGCCTGGGTGCCTCAGTTGGTTAAGCATCTGCCTTTGGCTCAGGTCATGATCTCAGGGTCCTGGGATCGAGCCCCACGTTGGGCTCCCTGCTCAGCAGGGAGCTTGCTTCTCCTTCTCCCTCTGCTCCTCCTCTCTGCTCTCTCTCAAATAAATAAATAAATTCTTTTAAAAAGTGGGGGGGGGGGACTGGAAGAAGGAGCACATTTGTAGGAGATGGAGCTAGAGATATGAGTCCCATTTGAGATATGTCTAATGTGAGTTGATGGGAAGACATCCAGAGAGAAAGATCCTGCAAGGAAAAGAAGAGTACTATAACTCAGATGTGAGGTTGGTCAACAACAGCCTTGTCGTTTGAGAGTCTCTAGCAGTCAAAATGCCAGGAGGAGGTAGGGCCTCACAGATGCTCTGATGCACGCTGCAGACGGACAAAGAGGCTGCCTGGCCGCCGATGACGCAAGTACAAAAAGGGCCTTGCCCTTTCCATGGGTGGTGGGTGGGCAGGAAGGCTACATCCTCCAAGTTTATTCAAGGGTTCACAGAACTTTTTCTAAAAAAAAAGTCTACTTTCTAGAACGTTTGAAAGTGAAGGCCTGAAATGGGACTGTACATATGGACTATGAGAAGATATTTCAGAACCACAGCCAGGAACTGTGGCCTTACACAGAAGCAAGGTATACCTGCAGGGAGTATTTGCAAACCCAGGCTTGCCCGCATAATCAGAAGCAGCGAAGCCTCTAGTAAAGAGGGCTGCTTTCCCTGACCTTCCCAACCCTGGGCTATTCTTCACACTACACCGCAGAGATCTCTTGACCCTGGGGGCTCCTTGAATGTAATCTATTACCATCTTGCTATATCCATCTCCTGGAACCCTGTGGAAGTGACCTGAACAATCTGTCGAATTATATCAGATTAGTAAGGTTCATGGTCCTGGCCTTTACTGGCTTGTTCTGCCTCTACTATTCATTACCCAATCACTTGTCTGTTTTCAGAAAACAAATCGACATCTGTCTCTAGGAATGTGATGGACCGCACCTGAAGTGACTGATAAAGAGGGAAATTCTGTTCTATACAGCTGAGCTGGAAAGGAAAAAAGGCAGGGGTGGGAATGGGGCTGGGGGGGTGTTAACTACCCAGTGCCAGAAACAAAGAGGCAAATAACTACACTGAGCGACTGTAAGAAAGTTGTCGGTTTCCATAACCTAACAGCTTGTGTTTCAATGTCCACAGGGAAAGAGGAGATACTGCCTTGAGCCCTGTAGAAGGCAGGGGGCTGGAACTGAGACCCTCACAAAACACCAGCACCCTCGGTGCGCCTGGGTGGCGCAGGTGGTTAAGCGTCCAACTCTTGGTTTCAGCTCAGGTAGTGATCTCGGGGTCATGATCTCAGGATCATGTTCTCAGGGTCGTGAGATCAAGCCCTGCAATGGGCTCTGTGCTCAGTGGGGAGTATTCTTACGACTCTCTCTCCCTCTCCCTCTGGTCCCCCTACTTGTGCGTACTCTATCTCCCTCTCTCCCTCTAAAATAAAATAAATAAAATCTTAAAAAACAAAACAAAACAGCTCCCTTGAAAAGAGCTGAATCCTTAGTGTAATGGTTGGACTAAAAACCACTGAGCTGAGACACTAACATAAAAAACAGCAGTGAGCTAGGGGGCACCCGGATCACTCTCAAAGGGTATTCCTATAACACATAGCCCAAATGGCTCACAAAGAAAAATGAAATAAAATAAGCTCCTCTAAAAAGGAGTTCACAGTTAAAAAATTCTCAAAAACTATGGTACAGTCCAACGTGAAAGAATCAACAAAAACAAGAAACAGCAGGACTAAACATCTAAGACCTTCAGATAACACAACAGCAATACAAAAGTACTTGTAAGAATTAAAGATTTCAGACAAGGCATTTAATTACTAGTAAAAGAATATGGCATGATGGAAAAGAAGAAGCAAATGTGGAAAAGAACCAAATAAGATCTCCAGAAATGAAGAATATAATCACTGAAATTATTAACCCAACAGATAGGAAATTATCCTAAATATAGACCAGAGAGATTAGAGTTAATAAACCTAAAAAGAAATTCAAAGTCAGGGAGTATCAAAAAAGGTTGTCTTTCTTATGTTTATCAAGAGTTCTCAGAGGAGATTCATTTGAGAAGGGCCCTTAGAGAAGTGGCTGATTCCAGGACTGGACTAAGAAAAATATAAGTGAAGTCTAGAACATCTTACGGTGCCAGAAGTAAGGGAGTGTTCAAAAAAGGATGTAGACTTGTTGAAAGTACATAGGAGCCAATCTCAAAGTGCTCCCAATGGCCAAATAGAAACCCTTAAGTCCACAGAGGCATATATTGATAAATAAATAAGCAAATAAGAAAGAAGGAACAGCACTTCCTTACAGAAAAATTCCTACTGAAAAACGTAGAAGCAATGAAAGAAAGAAAAAAAATCACCATTAGACAAACACCACAGGAGTAATTGTCACAGGCAAGATCTGTGGATGGATGTTAAAATTAGTGGGCAAAGCATGAGGACAAACAGGACAACTGGATGGTCTCAACGTATCTCCTCCAAAAAATGGGTTAATTACAGAAGAAAGAACAGTAACTGTGATGTGGAGAAACCCATTAACCAAATGATTGAGGTTAACATCACCAAGTGATAAAGGTTGATATCACCAGTAATAAAACATATCAACACCATGTACTCCTGATATGATATGCTGAGAAATACTACTTCTGGAGTATTCTTGTCAAAGAATGCATAAGCTCCATCTACTCCCGAGGAAACACCTATACACCCAAATTGAAGGACATTTTACCAAAGACCTAACCAGGACCCTTTGAAAGGGTCAGCATCGTGCAAGTAGAGGAGACTGAGAAAGTGGCACAGATGGGAAGAACCAGGGAACATGACAACTCAGTGCAACATGAGACCCTGGATTGGATCCTGGAACAGAAAAAGGACTTCAGTGGGGAAAGTATGAAGCCTGAATAAAATCCATAGTCCAGCTCATAGCATTATACCAATGTTAATTTCTTAGAGTTGATGACTGTCTTACAGTAATGACAGTAAGATGCTAGGGAAAGCACAGTGAAAAATACACAAGAACTCTCTATACTATTTTTCTTTTTTCTTTTCTTCTTTTTTTTTACAACAGCTCTTTGGAGATATAATTCACATACAATTCACCTAAAGCATACAATTCAATGGTTTTCAGTATGATAACAAAGTTGTATGACCATTATCACAATTGATACGATCATTCATCACTCATTTCCCCTCAGCCTACCCAATCCTAGGCAACCATAAATCTACTTTCTGTCTCTTTAACTTTGCTTTTTCTAGACCTTTCCTGTAAAGGAAATCATACAATATATGGTCTTCTGTTATTGGCTTCTTTCAATCAGTACATTGCTTTTAAGGTTCAGCCTTGATATAGTAGGTATTGGTACTTAAGTCTTTTTTGTTGCTAAATAATATGCCATTCTATGTATATGCCTCTCTGTACTATTTTTTGAAACCTTTCTGTAGCTTTAAAGTTATTTCAAAATAAAAGGATAAAAAATAGGAACAGAAAAAAAAAAGAACTACTTAAAGAAATAATGGCTAAGAATTTCCAAAGTCCAGGGGCGCCTGGGTGGCACAGCGGTTAAGTGTCTGCCTTCGGCTCAGGGCGTGATCCTGGCGTTATGGGATCGAGCCCCACATCAGGCTCCTCCGCTAGGAGCCTGCTTCTTCCTCTCCCACTCCCCCTGCTTGTGTTCCCTCTCTCGCTGGCTGTCTCTCTGTCAAATAAATAAATAAATCTTTAAAAAAAAAAGAAAAGAATTTCCAAAGTCCATGAAAGACATTAATTCTCTAAATCATCAGCAAGGAAAATAAAAATAAGCTTACATCTATATACATTATAAGATGGCTGTTTAGCACCAAAGGCAAAGAGATAATCTTCAAAGCCGAACGTGGAAAAAAAAAGAGACTATCAAAAAATAGAGACTGTCGGGGACTCCTGGGTGGCTCAGTCGGTTAAGCATCTGCCTTTGGCTCAGGTCATGATCCCAGGGTTCTGGGATCCAGTCCTGCATCAGGCTCCATGCACAGCAGGGAGCTTGCTTCTCTCTCTGCCTACCTCTCCCCCTGCTTGTGCGCTCTCTCTCTCCCTCTGACAAGTAAATAAAATTTTATTTAAAAAAAAAATTTTTTTTAAATAGAGACTGTCTGTAAAGGAACAATTTAGAATAACAACAGTCTTCAAAATTAACAAGACCAGCGACCATGCAGTAACATCTTAAAGGTCTGAGGAAACTATCAGCCTGTAATACTGAATTCACAATACTGAATTCACTAGTAAGGGCAAAAGAAACAAGAATATATGAATTAAATTAAATAGACGGAACACTTAGGCATTAAGCACATTACAGCATATGAATATTTATGTACAAATTACTCAGAACACGTTGCTCAGTTTGTCTATGAGTTTTACAGAATACATCTCATTCTAAGCGCTTCCATTATGCGTATTTTATTGCCACTTGTGTTTCTCAGGGAGAAGGATACTTTCATCCTCTCATTGTTCCCCCAGAATCTTAGCAACACTAAACAGCACAGAGTAAGAAGGCCCTGGGCAGCGTGGTACACTCGAAAGAGCGCATGATTGGAGTCAAAACCCCAGGCTCTCTCATTTGGTAGCTGAGTGACTCTGGCAAAATCATTAATCTCCTTCAATCTGTTTCCCCAGCTGCAAAACGGAAATAATAGTAGCAACACCTGCTTTTATGTAGCACAAGGTTAACAGCGAAGGCAATGTTGGGACGATTGTATGCAAACGTGCTTCGTACACTGTGAAAGATAGTTATTGCTGTTATAACCAATGGGAAAAAATCATGAATCCCCAAAGAATCAAAGCCTCTGCTTCTAATTCTTGTGCCATAAGAATGACTTTGTTCCTTCACAGGGGAACAGAAAGCTATCTTCTAATTTTACTTCCAAAAGCTATTTCTAGAAATTCCTGGGAACAGCCTACTCCTTTTGTCCTGATTCTTTACTCCAACAGACGGAAAGCTTTATAAAACAAAACAAAACCAAAAACCTTCAGGCAATGAAAACTGCCTTATTTGACCTTTTCATAATGAAGGTAAAAGAAACTGCCTTCATAATTAAAGGACTCAAGTCATCATCAGGCGGTGAAGTCCTCTTAAGCTAATTCAGCACACACGATTCATAAAACAGGATGCTTCTATTACAAAAAATCCAAGAATGGGAGATAAGAGGGAGTTTAAGCAGACACAATCAATGGGGCAGAAACAATGAGAAAAATAACACCCTTTCTTACTCTAATAATACGGGGTTAAAGGTTATAAGTATAAAAAAAATGACTAGCACAGGTTTATTTAAGTAATTTTACAGTCCTTTCATGCCTGAGGCTAGTTGATGACCAAGGCAGTGTCAGAGAAAATAACAGAAATACTGAGTTGCCTTTTTAAAAGTCCTTGATAATCTAAAGGACAGTAATTCCAATGACTGTCTCTTCCGGGTGCTCAGTGTCTGTCCTGTTCATGGCACATAGTGTAGAAGCACATATCTGAATTCCAAACTGTGGCTCAGTAAATCAAAAATATTTGTACTCGATGTGGTAAGGCTGCCCTCATATCAACAATGCCTAACCTCTCTAATGCCGTCTCTAAAAGAGGGACTACAGAGACCTTTCACATTATTCCGCACTTCTGGAAAACTGGCAGTTTGTAGTGCAGACGGATAATTCAACAGAGAAGCATTTCTTAAACAGACTGATCTAGATTATCAAGCCGCCCAGGGGACTCGCTCCTCAGCGGCCAGGGATTTTAAGTTTCTCTTTTATTCCCCCATGTGAGAAGTTGCAGCTGCCCCAGCTACCTCCCCTTGGGAACAGTATCTTCCGATGCAAACGCCATTGATTTCTCGGCAGGAACAGAAAGAACGACACACAGAGCTCCCCGAAGGGATGCTCACTTTTCCATTTTGCTAGCTTCTGTCCGGATTAATTATCTACTTCATGTTGGACATTCTTCCGGCAAGAACGAGCAAACTCACAGTTAAGAATACGTCAGAAATCTCCTTTGATAACAAAATGATTAGTGCTTTATTCAGCCCCCCCCCCAATAACCAGAGGGAATCTTTTCTTTTTTTTTTTTAAAAGGTCAGTCCTTCCATTGTTAAGATAAATGGAGGTTTCGATCTCAAGGTAGTAAAAAAACAAACAAACAGAAATTCAATCAAAATAGCTTAAAAAAAACCCACCAAATTGCTAAAAAGTTGATCACCAGATACAGAACTGAAAGCAAATATCTTCCGGCAGCAAGAGTAAAATATCCCCCATCTAAATTTTAAAATGGGCTAAAGGGACTAATATGAGTGCACTGTAGGAAGAGCTTGAGAAATAGTTCAGTGCCATTACATACTGAAAAATCAACATTCTAGGCATCAAAAATAATGGATGAATTAAGCAGTCACTACAGAGGCTCTAAAAACACTTTACAGAACGATTCTAAATGGCACAGATGAAGCTTTTAGAAATACCTACCGAGTTTAGTCCCCTTTACAATGATGGAGTTCCGTGAAAACATTTCTGAATAACCAATGTTGCCATTACTGAAATGTAACCTGATTACATGTTCACTGAAAATGACTCTTCTATCCTCCCCCACCCACTCTATTTATCCAGATTTGAGGATAACCCGACTCACGAATTCCTTGTGGGTAACAAGAGTGAAGATCAGTCTTATGTGTGTGAATAACTCAAAAAAATTCATCTACAACTTCCTGATAACAAGGAAGACACGTGGGACCCCTTCCCAAAGAAACAAACAAGCCCCTGTTTAATGAAAACTAAAGGCAAAAGCCGTAATCTACAAGTGTGTGTGTGTGTGTGTGTGTGTGTGTGAGTGAGCGAGAGCGAGAGCTAGAGAGAGAGAGAGAGAGGGAATTTTAGCAGGCCTTCTTTAGGAATTATTCTTTCGTGCAAAAAAGCCACTGGTTTACAACGAAAATGGTTCCCCTTCACAAGGTTTTAACAGGTATAAACCGTTTTTCCTTCCCGACAAAGGCAGGAGCTAGTACACGGCTTGGCACTCCCCTCAAACAAACGTGCTGAACAAATGAAGGCTGTGAACTGGCCCAGCACCAGCTAGAAAAGGGCTGGAGATTTTCCTGCCAAGCGCCAGAGAGTCCACGTTTTAGGCGCTGATGACCACACATTCTGTCACTAACCACCCAACTCTGCCGCTGTGTCACGAGAGCAGCCGATGATGAGAACAGCATTTACATACTGCAAACGGGGATCATCAGCACACAGAAGAGGTAGGAAAGAAAACCAGAACACACCCAAACATCGGAAATGGCACGACTTGTGCGGAAGGGAGGAATGGTGACTTAATTAAGAAATGCTTCCTTAAAATCAGTATGCCGAACTGTCCCTTTGTTTGACGCCCTGGAGGTTTTACACCTCAGAAAATGACCGAAGAAATATTTACAGTAAGTAGAAATATGCCATCCCTCTGTACAGTGGAGAGGGGGCCGTTCTGGAGAGTCGGAAAAGGAGACACGGCATGATTTCAGGCAGAGAAGTGCTAGGGAGGAGTATATGGGGACGCGGGGACGGTGAAGACCTGCCAATGTCCTCACGTCAAACTACCCACGTTGGCCTCTCCCCCAGAACGCCTTCCCGCTCCTCGTGTGGCCCTCGTGCGCTGCAGCGTGAATGAACTCCTCACTGCAGAGTGTAGGTGCCAGTCCCTGGGCCCCGGTCTCCGGAGAGACAGCAAATCGAGACCACCCCTCGGCAAGCACCAAGGAGTTCAAAAATTGAAATTATATGTGAGGACTCCACGAGTCTAAATGAGCTATTAATGTCTTCTTAAATTATTCTCAGCAGTCTGTTTTGCCATGGAATAATCATACCAGAAAATCCAGGAAAACATCAGGACTCCAACAATGGTAAAGGGACTTTTCGAGAAAAGCAGCTACAATTGCTGGGGGAGAGCAGATAGACTGGTGATTTTCAAGAGTCCACCTGCCACGGGAAAGAATATTAAGACAATGAGGAAACAAAGGGCGCAGCAAGAAAGTGTAGAGGCCGCATTTAGGCAAATAGGCTTGAGCGATGGAATGTAGAAAGGACCACAGCGATCCCCAGGCTGATACAGCTGGGCCCATCGGGGACCCACCTCAAAACAGCCACTGGCCCCAACTGACCAATGGCTACTTACACCCAGGCACAGCTGTCAAAAAGGGGAAAATGACAAACGTCACCACACCTCATCTTCCCTCTTTAATTTTTTTCAAGATTTTATTTATTTGAGAAAGAGCGAGAGAGAGAGCATGAGCGACGGACAGGAGCAGAGGGAGAGGGAGAAGCAGGCTCCCCAAGGAGCAGGGAGCCCACCAGGACTTGATCCCAGAACCCTGGGATCATGACCTGAGCCGAAGGCAGATGCTTAACCCACTGAGCCACCCAGCGCCCCGCTCATCTTTCCTCTTTAAAAACAGCCCCTGCCCACTGCCTCATTACAGTCTCTTCTCTGCTGTCCTGCCCACAGCTCCCGGGCAGTGTGTTCGATAAACTTCTACCTCCTTTGTTCTGCCACGGGGGAATTCTTTCACCTCCCGCACCATCGCCCACCTGATCATCACCACACATTTGGGAGCCCCCATCCGTTGACAGATTCCCCATTTAGACATCACAGAAATGTCAACAGAACAGGAGAACCAAGAAAGGATGGGGCCGTGGAGTCCAGGAGAGGAGGGAGAGGGTTGTAAGAAAAACCAAAAAAAAAAAAAAAAAAAAAGGAGATTTCTGTGGCATTTTACACTCAAGAGAAGGTAAAGGAGTATGGGATGAGTCCTTTGGCTTTGCCAGGAATAAAGTCTTTTTAAAGTTTTCCATCCAAATGGAAAATTAAACCACTTTCTGTTTAAGCCTCCTGTTTATTATTACAAAATTAGGAATACAGGGACGCCTAGGTGGCTCAGTTGGTTAAGCATCTGCCTTCAGCTCAGGTCATGATCCGGAGGTCCTGGGGTCAAGCCCCACATCGGGCTCTCTGTTCAGTGGGGAGTTTGCTTCCCCCTCACCCTCTGCTCCTCCCCCTGGTTCATGCTGTCTCTCAAATAAATAAATAAAAATCTTTTTTTAAAAATTAAGAATATAGAAATGTAATGCTAACCCCCCAAATTCTTCTCAAACCTAAGTGTCCATTTGCATCAGAAATGTACATCTGCTAAATAATAAAGAAAGATTAAGACACAAAAAACAGTGATCACAGTGTGGTTTACAATATGGGGAAAAAAAATCGAAACTAAACAGTAAAAACAGTGATCACAGTGTGGTTTACAATATGGGAAAAAAAAATCGAAACTAAACAGTAAATAATTTAAGTATCCCACAACAGGAAATTCATTACGTTACAGCCATGTGCTCATTCAAATCCATGTCTGAAGTAGATTACCACCATGACTTGGTAAACTGCTAGCCAAAAGAACACATTACAAAAGAACACCTAACACATCCTGCCAACATAGTATGATCTCTTTTTCGTTCTATACCTGTGGTTTAGAGGTGATTTTTAATCTTTTCCTCGGTTATAACTTATGACTCTCCTACTATATACATATAATAGTTGAGTCATATTTTAAGGAAATATATATCCATTTTATGCATTTGAGCCTGAATCATTTTTCTACAGTTAAAATTAATTTGATTCTCCCATTTCCCTATAGCTTACATAAAGATTAAAAAAAAAGATTTATTTTCATGATACCCCAAATTAGTGTATTTTTAAAATGACATTTGGCAAAGTGATCATTCTTTGGTAAGGAGTGAGATTTATGTTTCTTCCTTCCACCTACCTAAATTAATATTTTATAGGGAAATCTGAAAGTTGACTATAGCTGTTCTTACTCTACAAAATGGAGTCAAACATCTCCCACCACACCTGGGAAACCTAATATAATATAATATAATATAATATAATATAATATAATATAATATAATATAATATAATATAATTCCAAAGGTTTCCTTAAACCCCCTCATTGCAGGAGGACTGCTCCCCCCTCCCACGAAGCATCAGCCAGGAATTCACAGCTATTCCCGCCACATCAAATAAATATATGGCTGGTGATAACTCTACAACCTATAAACACATGCCAGGAAAATAATACTGTACAAAGCTGGGAAAATTCTGAGCAGATGGACTAAAGAGCTTCCTGGAGGGTCTCAAAGGAAATAATAGCCAGGGGCACCGTAGGAGTTCAGATTCCACACGCTACAACATGGATGAACCTTGAAAACATTCTGCTGTGCGAAGGAAGCCGGTCAAACACCACACATTGTAGGATTCCATTTATACGAAACAGAAAACGGGCAACTCTGTAGAGACAGGAAGTAGATTAGCGGTTGTATAGGACTGGGGACAGGGGAGGGACAGGGACACTGTGGGGCTGACAGCGCAAGGGTACAAAGTTTCTTTCCGGGTTGATGAAAATGTCCTAAACTTGACCACGGTGATGGCTGCCCACATCTCTGACTATACTAAGCACCATCAAATTATGAACCTTACATGGGTAGACTGTACTGTGTGTGAATTTTATCTCAGAAAAAAAAAAAAGTTTAGATTTAGTGTGGTCCTGCTTACACCAGGGGAACAAGGACTTTGCTGTCTGCCAGCTCTAGGTGCAAACCTGGCCTCTGCCACTAAGCAGCCATGTTAACCAGCTTCTTCATCTGCAAAATGCAGGACAGTGCTTGTGTTGGGCAGGATTCTCTAGACAAACAGAACCAACAGGAGAGGACAGACAGACACACAGATAGATAGATAGATAGATAGATAGACCAACCGACCGACCGACCGACGACAGAGATTTACCACAATCTGCTGTCAGCAACCTGACGAACTAGGAAAGCTGGTGGTACAATTCAGTCCGAGGCCATAGGTCTGAGAACCAGGGAGCCAATGATGTCCCAGGATAGGAGACCAGGGCTGTCCCAGTTTAGGAAGAGAATTTGTCAGTTCTCTGCCTTTCTGTTGCCCTCCCAGCCCTCCAGGAATTGGACGCCACCGCCAGGGCTCACAGATCCAAGAGGGAGGATCCCTTTTGTCAGTCTACCGATTCAAATGCTAATCTTTACCAGAACCGCCCTCACAGACACACCCCAAAATAATGTTTTACCAGTTATCTGGGCATCCCATACATCAGTCAAATTAACACATAAAATTAACCATCACAGCATGAATACCAACCTCACAAGGTTACAATGATGCTTTTTATAAAAAGACTTAGGATAGTACTGGGCAAGGGGGAGGTGCTCAACCAACGTTTACTTTTGGCGTCAGTATTAATATTATAATCTGGGGGCACCAGGCTGACTCAGTCAGTAGAGCAGGCGACTCTTGATGTCAGGGTTGTAAGTTCGAGCCCCATGTCAGGTGTAGAGATTACTTAAAAATAAAATGTTAAAAAAAAAAAAAGATTATATTCCGGTTTTAACTCTAACTTGGGTAATTTTCCAAGGTAGGAATTGTCTATTAGACCACTGCCCATTTTCAAGCACTGGGCTGACCGTGCTTCATCAGAATTCCACTTCCACGCTCATCACTCTCCTTTCTACTTATTCAACACCTTTTCTGGGTCTGACCAGGAGGGATGCATAGGGTGTTCACTGGGCACCTGCTTCATCCAACTTCACCACACAGCTCCCACCCTACTGTTTGGAGAACGCTTCCAGGCAGAGCGGAAGAAGTCAAGAGATTTTAAAAGCTCCCGTCTCTCCTTCTCGCTCTTTTCTCCTCGCTCTTTCCTAGTGGACTTTTGGCGGCTCGCGTGCGGGCTGAAGCTAACAGCCCCACGGAAGGAGGAGAGGAACACCAGGAAGTTGACTGTTTCCCCCTGGGTTGGTTTGACTTTTACGTGTGACGGAAGGGAAACAAAGGAGATGTGGAAGTATCTTTGGGCTCTCCGCAGCCTAAGCTCCAGGCGAGGGGGAGGAGGTAAGCCTGGCCAGAACCTCCACAGGCGTGAGTGTGCCCTTCTCTGCCGTGGCTTCTGAGTTTCAATCCTCAGAAACCTAGTGTCAACACAAATATCTAGACGGGCCACATGAGGCTGCGGGGAGAGCACCCAACACAATCGCTGAACAGCCACATCCTAGCCTGAAGTCCCAGAGAGCAACCCAGAAGTGTCTGCTTGACTGTAGAAGGCTTGGAGGCCTTCACACTATTCTTTCCCACAACCCTACAAGAAAGTAAATGTCAATGTGGAATTTTCACTGCAGTAATAATAATAATGTTCGATAATAATAATGTTCGTGTTCTCATTTATTACAATGTATCATATACTTTATTCTCAGCTGTCATCAAATCATGCCTACCTCTGTGAGCAGTTGCGAAAGGATCACATTTAGTATGTGACTAAAGGAAGAAAAAATTTTAAGTTACCATGGTCATCCATGTTTCCCAAAGTCAATAAAGATATATGTGAAAAATTCATATCCCATGCAGAAAAAAGTATAGGCAAAGCAACACTCCCATATAATCCAAGTCGGAGTTCAAAAGGGAGAAATCTTTATGGATGGTAATATATACCCTTGGGCTAGCAATTCCATTTCTAAAAACTTATTCTAAGGAAATAATTAGAGATATATGTTAAGGTTTAGCTCTAAGGATGATTATCACAGCTCTGAATACGAGAGTAAAAAACCAGAAACAAACAAAATACCCGTCAATCAAAGATTGGTAAAAGTATGATACATGCGGGGCTCCTGGGTGGCGCAGTCATTAAGAGTCTGCCTTCAGCTCAGGGCATGATCCCGGCGTTCTGGGATCGAGCCCCACATCAGGCTCCTCTGCTGGGAGCCTGTTTCTTCCTCTCCCACTCCCCCTGCTTGTGTTCCCTCTCTCGCTGGCTCTCTCTCTCTCTGTCAAATAAATAAATAAAATCTTAAAAAAAAAAAAAGTATGATACATGCAATGCACAATAAAATACTATGTTGCCATTAAATTATGTGTATACATATTGCCAAAAAGAGATGTACACAATATATCAAGAAAAATCAGGTTATACTAAATAGTATGCTCAATACACTCTCATTTTTTAAAGTATCTGTAGGTATACACCCATACACATATATAAAAAGGCACAAAATTATATATGGCAAGTTGTTTAAATTAGATTTATCTCTATATAGTAAAATATAATATATATATATAGTAAAATTACAGACTCTTTGTTTCACATTTTGCATATCTGTATTTTCTGATTTTTGAGCAACAAACACTCCATGTAATAAAAAAATACTTTAAAAAACTCAATATACATATTCCGAAAAGGAAAAATTCAATGAGATAATGGAATAGAATGTGAAATCATAACTTTCCTGGAAAATTCAGAATGTCTCCTCAGCAAACTGACATTCAAATCTCATAAGAGGCCAACCTCTCTGTTAAGAACTAGGAGTAGAGAGAAATAAAAAGAGCTTATTACCTCCCCAAAGTAGCTCACAGGAGCACAAACATGGGAAGCAAATATTTACAGTCAGTTACAATGCTCAAATAGAAAGGGATGCTTTGGGGCAAAGAGAAGACACAAACCTAAGGGAAAAGGAAATTTCATAATGGAGAAACAGAAACCAATCATTTATCTTCATAATTAACCAGGGAAGATCTCACCAATTACAAAAGTTGTACTAGCATTCTTAGGTTACCTGAAATTCACAGTTTATTCCAAAGCAATTTATAATCCTGCTTTGTAGAAATTTTCACAACTGCAAACCGCGAGACGAACCACGAATGGTTAAATGACCATTTGCTCTGGACCCCTGACTTAGAATGAGAGCTTCCAGGGGATTAAGAACCAGGTCTGTCCTTTACATCATTCTCTCTCTCGCATTTCTCAGTGCCTTGTTCATAGTGGGCACACAAATTTTAGATGAACACGAATATAAATAAAAAGTCAGTTTCTCCTTTCCTCCACTGGGTTGGCTCAGAAAGCGGGTTGCCTTCCTCGGCTCAAGGATGGCTGTCACTTGTGACCAGAATCAAGTCCCTCTTTCATAATGTCCTGCAACTGCTGGCTCTAAACCCTAGCCAATTCTAAGTGGTTCTTGAGTTTCCCGGGGCTAAATGGAAATGCTCTTGCTCGCTAAATCTCTAAGCCATTCTTCTTCAGCCCTTTTATTTATCAAGTGGCAGCAGGCTACATCTGCCCCGCCTCTGGGGTAGGAGGGAGTACGGGGTGGGGGATGGGAAGAGAAGTAACGAGAATGACATTTTATGATATGATACTGAATAAAAAGGCAAGGGATTAGCCTTGCATTCAAATCCCAACTCTGCCTCTTCTTAGCTCCATGCCCTTGGGAAAATTACTTACACTCTCTACGTCTTAGCTTATTCCCATATAAAACAGGGACAAGACCACCAAACTCACAGAGATGTTGTAATAATTAAATGAGATAATGTATGTTATACTTAGTGTTGTGCCTTGAGCACAATGGGCACTCAATAAATGGAATGGTTGTTTTCCTTGACTTTGTGGTTATTACATAATGCTATTTGCTCCTAAATCACTCATTTAAAAATTCCTCTAAGTGAATGCTATAGCCTAGTTTCTTTAAAGTCAAATCCTTATTCCTTCAAAGCATTTCTTTTTTAAAGTTTTTTTAAGTACTCTCTACACCCAATGTGGGGCTCAAACTCACAACTCCAAGATCAAGAGCCCCATGTTCTACTGACTGAACCAGCCAGGTGCCCCCCTTCAAAGCATTTCTATACCGTATTAACAAAAAATCTGAGAAAAAGGATCATCTTAACAGACCTCTTCATAAAGATGGCTTGTGATGACACCTTTGAAAGACATCTTACCATATGTTACACAGGAGCAACCTCTAATCCAGTGACCTAGAAACATGCTTGTTTGTACAGCTCTACTGGTAAAAAAAACAAAAACAAAAACAAAACAAAAAAAAACGCACCAGCATATATGCATATTTCTTTGTTATATACACGAACGATAAGAAGGAAAATATTAGGCAAAGTAAGAAAACTTGAGACAATTATTCTCAATAAAAGAAAAAAGTAAAACATCTTTAAGTTCAGTAACTGTTTTGTTTTTTTAAAGATTTTATTTATTTATTTGAGAGAGACAGAGAGAGCATAAGCAGGGAGAGCAGCAGGCAGAGGGAGAGGGAGAAGCAGGCTCCTGGCTGAGCAGGGAGCCCAACACGGGGCTCGATCCCAGGACCCCAGGATCATGACTTGAGCCGAAAGCAGATGCCTAACTGACTGAGCCACCTGGGTGCCACAAAGTTCAATAACTTTTCAACCTCTATGTAATATATATTTTTTCAGAGATACTCACAATCTCAGTACAAAATACTGTAAATATTATAATCTGCCAATAAGCACATGAAAAGATGCTCAACACCCTAAGTCAGCAGGAAACTGCAATTCAAACCACAGTAGGACACCTCATTCCCCATAGGATGACTACGATAAAAAAGACAATAACAAACGTCGGTGAGCGTGTGGAAAACGGAAACTCTTATACATTGCTGAGAAGAATGTAAAATGGCGCAACCACTCGGAAAAATACTTTGGCAATTCCATGAAAAATTAAAAAGAGTTATCCTATGACCCAGAAATTCCATTCCAAAGTATGTATCAAGAGCACGGAAAACATAAGTCCATGAAGAAACTTGAGTACGAATGCTCAGCGCAGTATTTCTGATCGTCACAAAGCAGAAATCATCCCAACGGCCATCATCTGATGAATGGATTTAATAAAACATGCTACAGCCATTACAATGGATTATTATTCAGCCATAAGAAGGAGTGAAGCTTTGGTGAACCCTGAAAATATTATGCTAGGTAAAAGAAGCCAGACACGAAAGGCTATACCCCGCATGATTCCACTGACATGTAAAGTCCAGAAGAGGCAAGTCTATAAAGACAGAAAGTGGTTGCCGAGGACTGTTCTTCCCACAGAGAATGAGAGTGGCTGCTGATGAGTACGGAGTTTCTTCTGGAGATCGTGTTCATTTCCTGCAGCTGCTGTCACAAATTTCCACAAATGTAGTGGCCTAAAATGACACATACGTATTCCAGTCCTGGAGGCCAGAGTTCAAATGGGTCTTACAAGGCTAAAAATCAATGCTCCTTCTGGAGGCTCTAGAGGACAAGCTATTTCCGGACCTGCTCTAGTTTTTGGAAGCTGCCTGCAGTCTTTGGCTCCTGATGCCGCCTTCCTAACGCATCACCTTTTGTCCTGCTTCAGCCACCACATCACATTCTTTCTCCTTGTCTCCTTCTTACAGGGACGGGAGTGATTACATTGAAGGCACCACCCAGATAATCCACGCCAATTTAATCATCTCAAGATCCTTAATCAGATATTCAAAGTCCCCTTTCATTATATATGGTTACATTCATAGGTTCCAGAAGGATTAGGACCTGAATATCTTTGGAGGCCATTATTCAGCCTGCCACAGGAATGATTTTAAAACGTTCTGGAATTTGACAATGGTGATCGATGCACAACTTTGTGACTATACTAAAAACCACTGAATTATACACTTTAACAGTGAACTTTATGATATGGGAGTTATATCTCAGTAAAGCTGTTATTTTCTTTAAATGACACTTGTTAGAAAAATATAGCTATTACATGGTTCAAAAAAAGGCAAATGATTTGTGTGTAGTTGTGCTTCGGCATAACAGGAAGGAATCAAGAAATTCCATTAAGTCAAGGTTAACAGTGCTTCAGATAAACTTTTTTTTTTCCGATAAACTTTTCAACAATCCATACGCAGAATCATCATGTCTTAATTAAATGACACACTACATACATATATGTGTGTATACACACACGCACACATATATATGCCCATGTATCTATGTAGGATAATATATACATACACACACACATCCCCCCACACAAACACATGCAAAATGACAACTACATACGTATGTGTGTACGTATACATGCATGCACATACTTCTATAAATTCATTTAACTCATGTGCATAAACTGTAATGGATTGCCATAGTCTAACGGAGGAGAGATGGTTCTACAACCAGGGTTCACTCTGGAACTCTCGTTCTTCCTTTGAATACCTGGCTACTCCGTGTAAAACCTGACCATCTGATGGAAGTGCAAGAAACCATTAATCTACATGTTAAATCTCACTAAGCTTTATTTCTCTCTTCTTGAGATAAAAGATAAGAAATATCCTAATACCTTCTTTCTACACCTCATGGGGAGGCTTACACACAATCCGCTTTAGAGACCACTGTTCTCGACAGTGGTCCCGAATTTCACTGCACATCAAAGTCACTGGAGAGCTCATTAAAAAATAGCCCAGATTTTCTCTCCAGAGATTCTGATTTAGTAGGCACAAACTTTCCACCAACTTTTGAAGGCTCTACCCTACGCACCAAAAACTAGCGGCGTTCATTTCTCTGTGCAGTCTGCAACTTGGATACAGCGGCTGAGCCAAACGAGTGACAGAGAAGGAACCATACTCCAACTGAAGTTTCAAGTATAACACAGTGAAACAAAGTCCATGACATTCCTTTACTGGATCTGTATTTCAACCATTTCAGACGGAAGCCGATCCGCGTCAATCTCTTTAAGCAAGCTAATTGCTCAAATGACCGCTTACAGAAGCAGAGGCAGCGTGCCATGGCTCTGCAGCAAAAAGAATGGTTCCCCTGAGAATATCTAACCCATTAATGCTGAATTAGAACCCAGGGCAACGCATTCCACTTTGTTATTGTGAGAAAACTTTGGCCCAGCTTTTCATAAAGCTCAAAAAGCAGACCACGGGATCTACAGTAAGAAGTCATATAAAATCAGAGAAGCAGCACACACGCAAAACATGCAAAAAGCATTAGAATGACATCCAAGTAACAGTGTAGTCCAGAGACTGACAAAATCCTTTACTATAAACGATAAAACGTCTCCCAAACTTAAAACTGAAGAATTAAAAGAGTGCATACATTATCTCCCTTAAGTATTACTTCTGGATTTGCATGCACGTTACAGAGGTATTCTGAGTAATTGGGTACCTAGGTGGAGATTTACCAAATTCTTACTGCCTTAATCCTGAGTATTTCCAAAGCAAGTTAACTGCCTTTCACTAACACGTGATTTTCATCGTCTAGTCAAGGTGAAGTGTAATCTGGGAACAGTGTTTCCAGAAATGAGCCTCCTAGCGGTGTTTCATCAGAGGCAATGAGAGGGTGACATACTTCTGTTTTTCATCAACACATTTACATGGCACAAAGACGAGCTTAAGCACCACAGATGACAACGCCATTTTGATAAAAGTTTAATTCTCGGTCACTTAAGGGTATGTAACGAATAAAATCTTTTTAGAAATAAACCTTTTAAATTCTTGGAAGGTACCCAAATAATGCTTTCAATAAGATCTCAAAATCCATAAAGCCTTTCAAACATTAATGCCATCTGGTCTACTACCCTGATTCAGTAATTCCCTCTTCTATACCCCATGTCCCCATTTACCCCCCAAAGGAAAACCCACCCCTTGTATAAGCTCAAACCGATATATTTTAGTCACAGGGATGGTAGCAGGGCACACAATCAGCAGCATTTTAGTCATGTCATTATTTCCAGCTCAGTGGCATTGATTCAGATAAGCACAATTTGCAACCACTGAGTCCAGCTCTTCTGATGTTAACTGGCATCGTGAAACCCTCCCTGTGTCCAACTTGTTTGATCTCTTAAAGAATGCCCTGGGTTTGTGACTGAGAGCCGGAAACTCACTGCTGGATACCCTGAACAGCGCTCACGTTCGCTCACAGATGACTCACATCAGTTCAAAATCCTCAGAGACCATGAGGCCAATTCAAGAGAGAAAAACCTTTCCTACAAAATTCTTTAAACACACCATCAACAGAAAGTGGGATTAAGATCAGTACAGGGGGCAGGAGGAGCTCCTAAACGTTGTCACCTAAGAGGTGGAGATTATAAAGTTTTCAAAGTATGGTGAGAAGATCATGGCAAATCTGGGTATGGTCAAGGGCAGACAAGAGGAAAGAGGACGGAAATATAAAAGCATCAACAAGAGAGGGGTTTGGGGGACTAAAGAGTACACTTACGAGGAGCACGTCATCTGCTGTGCTGATCACTGTACCGTACACCTGAGACTAATGTAACACTGGACGTTCACGATACTAGAAGGAAAATTAAAAATGTAATAAAAAAGAAAAAAAAAAGCAAAAACAGGAAATGGCAAAATTTCAACACCTCACATTCAAGATTTCCCATGATAAGTTTTGATACAGTGCTCAATTTGACATGGTCTCCAAATACGTCTTCAAAAAAATAAATAAATAAAAACAACCAATTAAACAGTGGGAAGCTTAAGTCTTTTCTATTTAAAGAAAAAAAACCCAATATTTTTATTTTCCCACACACATTTCACATGGCGTATGTATGCTGAACCGTATAAAAATAACACAGTTGAAATTTTATTTTGAAAATGAAAAACCATATTGAAACATCTACTTACGGGGTGACAAAGTAAATGTTATAATATCCTGCAAATGTTTGATAAAAGGCAAGTTCCTGCTGTCCTTTTAAAGTTAAAAATCAAGCCCAACTACACTGCAAATGCAAAGGGTCGTTGTGCGGGATATAAAAAGCTCAGCGTGGAAACAGATTCAACAAATGTACAAAAAGCGTTTTCATGCCCAGAAAGCACTGAAGGCATCAAAAAAACATGCCCCAACTACAAATAACGTGGAGCTCAGTTCAAAAAGACCAGCAAATTCCTTCCCTAATGCATAGCAAATTAAACTTCATCAACTCCTCTGCAAGGTTGAACAGGCAATCCACCTTTAAATGTCCCCACAAACAAAACCTCAGAACAACAAAAGAGGTTCCGGAGTGTAATAAATACCGAATCCACAGTAGGCGACAGAATCCTTACTGTACGCAGCTGAGAAAACCTGCCGCGGGACAATGGATCACATTTCCATATTAAATTATATTTATCACGCTGAAAAATGCTTAAACGAAATACAGGATTTCTATTGGCCATTTCTGTACCACACTCACTCCCTAAAACCTTTCAAACCTGCTGCGTCCCATTGAAAATCGTTCCCACCCCGTGGTGCTCCGAAGGAGCCGCGAGACAAAGAGCTGGGATGATGAAGAGAGGGCAGGACAACTACCTTCCCCCGTGATTTCAGAAAATAAATCAATAAAAGAGGATAGAATAGCCAAAACATAACCTTGGCATAGGGTATTTCCGGGAAAATCACCGCTGTGACAAATGGCCTGAAGTGAACTCTTGCCGCGGTCAAGAATCCCCAGGAAAGGCCCCTCCCCTCCTTATCTATTGCTCAAGTGTACAATACTCCGCTTTGAAAATACAACACCCTCTTGGAGCTGGGCAAGATGAAAGAGCTTTTCTTCACGATCCTGCAACGCCTATTAATTTTTGCTACAACAGACTCACAGCTGAGTAAGAAAACAGAGGGCCAGGCCGGCCTCAGGGTCCCATCTCAAGACTTGAGAGACAGAATGTTAAAAGTGAATGAGCCCTGCTTTTCAGGACAACGTATTGATTTTCATGTCTACACACACCAGGGCTGTTGCCCCTCCAACGGCGGGCAATTTGTTTAGACTGCAAGTTATTTTCCTCCTTGAAACCTCAGGAGCAATGCTTCTAGACTCCTATGCACCGACAGAATTATCTTTCCAAAATATTAGGACTCAGACACCACCTCCCGGAGCACAGGGTTAGAAATCCGTGGCTTTAGTCACAAAACAAACTGCCCCAAAGTATACTCACGTTTTTACCATCATTGGTAAAGCGTCATGATCGAATGGGAAAAGCACAAGAAATACAGTCGAAGCACAGGGCATTCGAATCTCCGTGTTACCACGTCAGTTTGGAGGTTACTTAGACTCCCTAGACTTCTCAGCAAATATCACCTACATTGTAAGTTTCACATACAATGTAATGGATGCCGAATGCCAAATATGATAACTAGCAGGAAAAAGATAGCTTTTATAGTTTTGTTTTATGAAGTATAATAACACACGACTAAAAGTACAGATCTTAATCTTAGAGTTCAATGATTTCTGACAGATGTACACACTGCTGTAACCACCACCCCGATCAAGATGGACAGACCATGGAAATAGAATGTGACCCACATACTCAATTTCAAATTTTCCAGTAACCACATTTTAAAAAGTTAAAGGAGACAGATGACATTAACTTAAATATGTTTTATTTAACCCAATATACCCAAAATACTACCATGTCAATCTGGAATTGATTTTAAAACTATTATCAATGTGGTACTTTACATGTTTTCCATAAGGCTTCGATCTGCTGTGTATTTTATGTTTGCAGCATATCATACGTTGAATTAGCCATCGTTCTAGTGCTTACTAGTCACATGTAGCTAACAGCTATGATATTACCAGTGCAGGTATAGACCACAGCCCGGAATTTCCAAAGGTCCCTTTCTACTCTATCCTTGTCCTCCCCGCCGCAAGTCAACCACTATGCTGATTTGTTCCCGTAGATTAATTTTGCCTATTTTTGAATTTCATATAAATGATATGTAATGACTTTTTGTGACTGGCTTCTTTCAACGAGCACGTTCTTAAGATTCGTCCATGCTGTCCCGAGTAGCAGTGGTACATTCCTTTTTCTGGCTGAATAGCATTGCACTGCACAAATACACCACTATCTGTGCACCCGCTGACCAGCTGATGAACACTCGTGTTGTTTGCAAATACGTTACCATTAATTAAGCTGAACTGAACATTCTTTTTTTTTTCCTTTTTACAGATTTTATTTATTTATTTGACGGAGAGACAGACAGCCAGCGAGAGAGGGAACACAAGCAGGGGGAGTGGGAGAGGAAGAAGCAGGCTCCTAGCGGAGGAGCCCGATGTGGGGCTCGATCCCAGGACTCTGGGATCATGCCCTGAGCCAAAGGCAGACGCTTAACGACTGAGCCACCCAGGCGCCCCTGAACTGAACATTCTTGTAGGGGTTTTTTTATGGATGTGTTTTCATTTACTCAGGTAAATACCTAGAAGTAGAAATGCTGGATCATGAAGTAGGTTTATGTTCATCTTTACAAAAAAACCTGCTGCGGCACTGAGGTGGCTCAGTGGGTTAAGCGTCTGACATCTGCTCAGGTCATGATATCAGGGTCCTGACATGGAGCCCTGCGTGGAGCCCCGTATTGGGCTCCACGGTTAGCTCAGAGTCTGCTTGTCCCTCTGCCCACTTCCTGCTCGTACTCTTTCTCTCTAATAAATAAATAAAACCTTAAGGAAAAAAAAATTGCCAAATACTTTCCCACAGTGTTATTATCCCTTTATATTCCTGGCAATAACACTGGAGACATTCATGGGTATTAAGGAGAACACATATTGCATGGAGCACTGGGTGCTATACGCAAACAATGAATCATGGAACACGACATCAAAAACTAATGATGTACTGTATGGTGACTAACATAACATAATAAAAAAAAACATAAGAGACATTCACTTTCTCTAATATCTGGCATTGACAGTCTTTTTAATTTTAGTGATTGCAGTGGCGTATACGTTTCCCGATGACCAATAATGTGGACCTTTTTCCATGTCTGCCAGCCAAAATCATGTAACAGCTTCATTTTCGAAGCAAAAGCAAACTTATATGAAATTACTTGTAATATTAAAATAAGGGACACACGTGCAAGGACTACCTGGGTCAGGCAGGTAACATAAATCAAGAAGGCAAAGGAACCACAGCAAATTAGAGCACACGCTCGTCGAAAGGAAGCCGGTAAGTGCTACTTAACACCAAGGGGGTCACGGCCACGTGGACCAATAGGCCAGGTACTGCAAGATATTCCTGTCTCGCCAAGAGACAGTAGATATCCATCTGTTCATTCTTCATTAATATTAGAATTTAAAATATTAACCCTATGATAATCAAACAAAATAGGCCATACGTTTTCAAACTCTGACGTATAGAAATGTTACTTTTTATGAAGATAGACATCCTTAGTATGGTAAACAATACACCATTCAGGATTGTTATTAATTACTGGTCAAAGATGACACCTATTAAGACAAGGGTTGGCAATTTCCCGAAGGCAGATGAAATCATTTTGGGAGGCAAGGCAACAATGCCCCAAAGAAAGTTAGAAACAACTGGCCAGGGCAGCTCGCCCTTTCCTAGCAACCCTCCTATATGACCAAAGATATGCTATTACGTTCTTATTCTTAAATGACTACCCACATCATAAACATTTTGTAAGAATGTAGGTAACAGCTCACAGTGCTTCAGTGGCGTTGCCTACCTACGAGTATCTGCGTTGTCCGGGGACAGAAGAAAGATGTATGTTGGTAAAACAGTTCAGTTCATTTGGACAACAGTCTGGCCATTACTCAACCAGCTAACCATAGAGCTACGTGATCCAGCAATCCCACTCTTAGAGATACACCTGAGGAAAATGAAACCAATGTCCACAGAAGACCTTGTACATGAGGGGTGCCTGGGTGGCTTAGTCGGTTAAGCGTCTGCCTTGGGTTCAGGTCAGGATCCTGGGGTGCTGAGATCAAGTGCTACATGCTGGGGGAAGGGGGGGGGTCCTTGGTCAGCAGGAAGTCTGCTTCTCCCTCTCCCTCTGATCCTCCCCTCTTTTCATGCACTTGCTCACTCTCTCGCGAATAAATTCTTAAAAAAAAAAAAAAAAGGACCTTGAACATGAGTGTTCATAGCAGCATTATTTATAATAGCCAAAAAGCGGGAAAAAATCAAAAGTGCATCACCAAATGAACGGATAAATAAAATGTGGTATAACCACACAAAGCAGTATCACCCAGCTATAAAAAATAAGGTACGGCTACCTGCTACAGCATAGATGAACCCTGAAAACACTATGCTAATGAAAAGCCAGTCACAAAAGGCCACGTATTATATGGCTCCTTTTACATGCAATGTCCACAACAGGCAATTCTATAGAGACAAGAAAATAGACTAGTGTTTCCTAAGGCTGGGGGGAGGGTGCATGGAGGGTATGGGGTTTCTTTTTGGAGTCATGAAAATGTTCTAAAATTGGTTGTGGAGATGGCTGCACAACTCTGGGAATACTCAAAAAGCTACTGAATTGTACACTGTCAACGGGTGAAATGTAGACTATGTGAATTATATCTCCATAGGGCTGTTTTACAAGACAGCTTTCTTTGTAAACGAGAGAAAAACTGAGAGCTAGAAATGAACGACAGAGCCTCTCTCTTCTAGACCCAGATGTTCTTTCCCTCTGCCATGGGAACTTTCTGCGTGAGGTTTAGAGAAGGGTTCCTGTGCTGTCACCTCTCTCTCCTCTCCCTTATTTCTGAATTCCGAATACATTCAGTCTACTTAACGCAGTGCTCCCCCCTCCTAGACCGTGAACTCCTAGGCCAAAAGTGTCTCATAAATCTTTATATCCAGAGAGCCTTGCACATTCTGGCTGAAACTGTCAATATTTTTATTTCAAGGTGAAAACTTTTTTGTTTCCTGCCCAAGGAATTCTCGCCTACTGTTTGCTGTTGTGGTGGCCACGGGGCTCGAGGGGGAAGCCACACCACCTCCTCTTCCCTGCTCTCCTCCCCACCTCTCTACTCATCAGAACACGAATCGGTGACAACGTGGCAGAATCCTTCTGAAAGGCTACCAACTGTTTCTACTTGAACATCTTCTGGAACAGGCAACAGACTGCATGAGATTATGAGATAAATACGATCTCTTTTACATGTAAACCCATAAATCTAGAAAGGAAAACAATGACATTTTTAAAATATAAAATAGCAAACCAAAAAAAGGTGAAATTTGGATTTAATATGATCTCAAGCAAACAAGATCAACTTTAAAAGCACTTATAATAACAATACACAAATGATTTAAAAATAAAACTAATTAAGGGGCACCTGGGTGGCTCAGTTGGTTAAGCGTCTGACTTTGGCTCAGGTCATGATCTCGGGGTCCTGGGATGGAGCCCCGTGTTGGGCTCCGAGCTCAGTGGGGAGCCTGATTGTCCCTCTCTCTTTCCCTCTGCTCCTCCCCTCTCTTGTATGTGTGCATGCCCTCTTTCTCAAATAAAATGTTCAAAAATAAAAATTAAAAAAATAAAATTAATTAAAAATAGTTAACTTTTTACAACTTGTACTTAAAAACCCATATTGAATTAAATCACCACCCTGCCTCCTGTATTAATAATTCTCCAAAGCCCTAAAGCTAAACCTACATTGGGCAAATTCACTATGAGGAAACAATTTAGATCTTTCCTTTCCTTAATGACAGCTTGTAATTTGGCGACATAAGGGATTATGGGCTCCTGGTAGCAAGCACAAGGATCATAACAAAAAATGCTACCAAGGAGTTAATGACGTAGTGACACAACTGAACTGTTCTCCCTAGTAACAAACAATACTGCCCGAAACTTGGGTACAAATAGCTACATTCCACCTCTCGTGCTCAGGTAAACATGGAAGAGTTACTATAAAAATAAGTTCACTATTTAACAAGATCATAAAAATATCCTTAGAACCCTATTTATTCTAAGAAAATAATCCAAAAGAAAGTTAAAACTTTACATAGGTAATTATTTCTTAGACTACTAATTATAAAGACAGAAAAGTGGGGGGCACCTGTGTGGCTCAGGTCATGATCTCAGGGACTGAGCACCACCCCCGCCCCGGTCGGGCTCCGTGCTCAGCAGGACTCTGCTCGG